>NW_025215381.1:536709-591446 GCF_004010195.1 Chiloscyllium plagiosum
TAGTTAGTTGAGTTTTGTTTTTTTTCTTTCTCGGTATTTTTCTTTTGTTAAATTTTGGTTATTATTTATTTAAGATTTAATTGTATATCAATGTTTGTACTTGAGAGTCTTGTTTATTTTTGTAAATTTGTAAAAATGTTAAATTTCTAATAAAAATATCTATAAAAAAACCTACAACCTGAGCTACGGATCCTCACAAAAACCTTAAAACAGTATATTCCACAACTTTGCGATACCAAGTGAATGAATTAAACCAGCTGATGGCTGGTAACTGTTACACTGGAGACCTCAGGAAAAGGTCGATACATCTGGCTGGAATCATAGAATCCCTACAGTGTGGAAGCAGGCCATTCGCCCTATTGAGATCACACATCAACCTTCCAAAGACCATCCCACCAAACCCACCTGCTTATCATATCCCTTTAACCCCACATTTCCCACCTAACCTGGAAACCATGGGCAAATTAGCATGGCCAATCCATGATATTAAAGGCTTTAATGTGATCTTTTGTATTTATATGATGCCCCACCCACCTAGGATGGAAATGTTCATGCAAGCCACCTCCATCGATTCATCATTCAATTGCCTTTCACTGCTCCTTTGTAGAAGGTGGAAAGGGGGTTACAGATTCAATGAAATAGACCCTTCAGCATGTGTGTGCTGGACAAAATATCCAAGGACTGAGGCTGATTTAGCAGTTTAGATAAGAAATTGGCTGGTTGAAAAAGACAGAGGGTGGTGATTGATGGAAAATGTTCATCCTGGAGTTCAGTTACTCATAGGGTACTGTAAGGATCTTTTTGGGGCCACTGTTGTTCGTCATTTTTATAATTGACCTGGCTGAGGGCATAGAAGGATGGGTTAGTAAATTTGCGGATGACACGAAGGTCAGTAGATTTGTGGTTAGTGCCGAAGGATGTTGTAGATTACAGATGGACACAGATAAGGTGCAGAGCTGGGCTGAGAGGTGGCAAATGGAGTTTAATGCAGAAAAGTGTGAGGTGACTCACTTTGGAAGGAGTGACAGGAATTAAGGGTACTGGGTTAATGGCAATATTCTGGGTAGACGAACAGAGAGATCTCTGTGTCCATGTATATAGATCCCTGAAAGATGCCACCCAGGTTGATAAGACTATTAAGAAGGAATATGGTGGGATAGCTTTTATTAGTAGAGGGACAGCGTTTCGGAACCATGAGGTTATGCTGCAGCTGTACAAAACTCTCGTACGGCCACACTTGGAGTATTGCGTACAGTTCTGGTCATGGCATTATAGGAAGGATGTGGAAGCTTTGGAAAGAGTGCAGAGGAAATTTACTTGGATGCTGCCTGGTATGGAGGGAAGGTCTTTCAAGACACTTGAGGCTGTTTTTGTTAGAGACCATGTTGAGAGGTGACTTAATTGAGACATACAAGATAATCAGAGGGTTAGATAGGGTGGACAGCAAGAGCCTTTTTCCTTGAATGGTGATGGCTAGCATGAGGGGACACAGCTTTAAATTGAGGGGTGATAAATATAGGACAGATGTCAGAGGTAGTTTCTTGACTCAGAGTAATAGGGGTGTGGAACAGCCTGCCTGCAACAGTAGTAGACTCGCAACTTTAAGGGCATTTAAGTGGTCACTGGTCAGACATATGGATGATAATGGAATAGTGTAGGTTAGATGGGCTTCAGATTGGTTTCACAGGTCGGCACAATATCGAGGGCCAGGGCCTGTACTGCGCTGGAATTTTCTATGAAAAATAATCTAACTATGCTAATTCCATTTTCATGTACCTGGCTCATAACCTTACATGGTTTAACTTCATAAATGCACATCAAAACACTTCTTAATGTCATGAGGGTTTCTGACTTGCCTCAACATCTTAGGGGTGGTGAAGTCACTCAAGGCAGAATTCATGTCTGAGATGGTGAATGGGTGTGTGTGCGTTTTCAACTATACTCAAGTTCTCCACTACCAAATGTCTGCATTTCAAGTTTTCGATATCAACAGCTTTTGAAATTTTAATTTGGTAGAATTTATTCATAAATAAGACAGCAGCTTGAAGAAAAGTCTTGCCAGATCATTAGAACATCAACATTCAAATCAATACAATAAAATGAGTAAGAAACATAGCACAAAATTGGGATGGAGTTCTTCTAGTTTTCAGACATCTAGTTTTCCAGAGGTTAGGGAGCTTGTGGTGTGCACGTGTGGGGGAGGTGCAGTGCATGTGGCATCTGTACACACACCATGTTGTGCTTCTGATTTCACAGCTCATCCCAAAATTACTTTGCATCAAACATTTGAGTCCCATGAGAAAGTTACTGGAATCTTCTTTTGAACCATGACCAACTATTTAAGTGTGCCAGTGGGGATTTGCAATAATCACATCCAGTCGCCCAAGGTCAATTTTTGAGGCAGCAACTAACACAGTAGATGACTATTAATGTGGATTGTGAATTTATTCAATAAGGTTCCACAAGAAGAGACAGTCAACCAAAAGGAGCACGCAGAGCATTGGAGGTAACCTATTGATACAAGCTGGATATCGGTGATGCAGGAAGGAATGGAGATTAGCAAGAATGCATGTGAATTCAAAATGGTCAGGATGTGAATGCTACTTGGGATCCACTTGGAAGCTCGCTTTTAGCTAAGTTTGGAAATGATGCAGATGATGGAATAAAGAAGTGACTACATAAATTTGTGATACTGAAATGCAAGGATGCAAAGTAAACAGTGCAGATGGCTGCTGCAAGTTGCAAAATAACTGATAAATTTAAGCTGAGGTGATGGTGATCAGCAAGGTCAAGTGAGACACATTGTTCACCATGCTTTCTAAATGGCAAGAATGGAGGAAGTACGAAGGCTCAGACAAATTTGGAGATTGAAGCACCAAAATCACTAAAAGCTAGTGGTCAGAGATGGAAACAAATCATTAAAAAGTCTAATGGAGTCCTGATCTTTAACTCAAGTGGGCTGGTCACAGATGCACGATATGCTTGTTGTATAAAGTTCTGATTGGACTTTATTCAGAGCACTGCACCTCGAGAAGGATCCACAAATTAGACAGCTATTGCAATCTGTGGCACATTGCAACTTAAAGTGGAAACAAGAATATAAAGAAGGTTAAAACTTAAGATTGGCACATGGATTATTTTGACACCTTCAGCATTATTATGCAAACTATTTCAATCAAAATCAATGAAAGTAACATACGAAAACTGAAGTATCATGAACACTTTCTAAATCGGAAAGCATCCTGAGTGCTAAAACAGATATTTCTGGTCCTGTAATAGTCAAGATTTTCCAAACATTTTTAACTATAATTGGCACAGCTATACCTGAAAGGCTGCAAAACATGGCATTCAGCAGGACCAAAACACAAGTAATTTTCAACCCATGGTCATCAACAAAATCTACTCTGCAAGTATGTTATAGAACATAGAATAGAACAGTACAGCACAGTACAGGCCCTTCAGCCTTCCATGTTGTGTCAACCTTTTATCCTACTCTAAGATCAAACTAACCTATATACCCTTCATTGCACTATCATCCATGGGCCTACTGAAGAGTTGATTAAATGTCCCTAGTGTATCTGACATGACTAACACTGCTAGCAGTGCATTCCACACACCCACCACTCTCAGAGTAAAGAATCTACCTCTGAAATCTCCCCTAAATCTTCCTCCAATCACCTTAAAATTATACCCCCTCGTGATAGACATTTCCGCCATGGGAAAAAGTCTCTGGTTATCCACTCTATCGAGGCCTCTCAACATCTTGTACGTCTCTATCAAGTCACCTCTTATCTTCTTCGCTCCAATGAGTAAAGCCCTAGGTTCCTCAACTTTTCTTAAGACATACTCTCCAGTCCAGACAGCATCCTGGTAAATCTCCTCTGCACCCTGTCTAAAGCTTCCACATTTCTCTAAAGTGAGGCGACCAGAACTGAACACAATATTCTCGACTCTGACAGCCTCTTGTCGACAATTCTGCACAAGTATTTCTTTAAAAATCTCATCAGTATAGCCATTCCCATAGCTTATGCATCTGCAATCATTATAAGAGGCTGTTTTTGATGATAGTGTGCAAATGGCAACATGCACAATGGTTCACTGAAATACACCCACTCCCAAAATGCGGGTGTTCAGTGAAGACCAGAATTTTTTTAAAAAGCAAATATTACTGTCATCGTACAAAAAGGTTCATTTCAACTTTCAAGTCATTATTTCATTTAATTTTAAAATAATTAGCTACCATTAATTGTTTAAGCTGCTCAAAATTCTGTCCCGCACGTTTCAGGAACATGTTTGTTTAACAGTGGTCAACCACAATGCCCACTTGCAGAACATGGAACTGGTTACAAGTACAGCCATGATGACCACAACAAACAAAATAAATGGTGAGTGAATGAACACAAGGGGCTAATCTCAAGGGTGCATCCATGTAAATCATGCATTTCAATGATCAGATGTTGTTTAAAATCGTCCTACTATCCACAAGTCACAAAAGAAGCAAATCAGAAACCAACCGGTTACTTAAATCAATATATAAACTTGCTTCTTATCCCATTTGTTGGCTTGATTTGACTTGGATTTCTCTTTCCAAATTGTTAGTTATTTTCTAAATTTTGGCTGAAACACTGTTGACTTTCTCTTTGAACAACAAGAGCAGGGGAGAAATTTGTACACTGCAAGACGGGGATACAGTTTTCTCAATTTGGTCTCCATACCGATGAGTGATCCCGTCAGGCAAATTGTTTTCCAAATTCAGAAGCCAAGAGGGAAAGCTCTGCCCATGGTGCAGAACACCACCACATTTGAATAGCTCGATTATCTGGCAGCAATTAGGCAATGCCAAGTTCAGATTTTCAAAATCAAGCCACGCAGGAAAGGAGGACAGGCTAGCAAGTCGGCTGAGAGAGGCAAGGAATTCCAGAGTTTTGCGCTGCGAAGCAAGAACTGAGTTTAAGGCTCCTGTGACAAATCTTGACATAATTCAAGAAGCAACCAGGCAGCAGTAGCAGCATACAAGACTACAGACTGAGCCAGAAGGTTTGGGTTCAAGTCTCACCTTCCCCAGACCCACCATACATGTTTATAATTAAACCACCTTGACAACTATAAAATTATAGGATAGCAACCTAGCAGAAATGGGGGAATTCACAGAAGCACTCGCCATAGTATTACTGACATTAAAAGAAAGTGAAAGAGCTGTCCCAAGAAGTAGGTAGTGATAGATTTGATCAAATTACAAACCTTTTCTTCAATTCAACCCAGAGGCGACAACTAGAAATTCTAGAAATAGGTTCCTGGATATGGAAACAAGCTCTAAATTGACTTCTATTTTGAATGTTATTAGTTGCTGATGAAAAAGTAGAGTTTGGCAAATAAAAGTTATGTTGTTAGCATTGGAATTGCAGAAGTTCCATTTAAGGTGTGTGGGGGACTTAGAAGTAGAAAGCTGACAGTTAAAGGACCAAATGTGCATAAGGAAAGATGCATCTGTAGTTCAGATACTCTGATCCTATGAAGCATTACCAAACTGAGGAAAAGAAGGAAGACCAAGTTAAAATCATTCAGCTCTGTGAAGAGGCGACTGGAAATCATGGAGGGAAGCAAGAACTTAAAAGACCTAGTGGAAGGATGTTGTGAAACTTGAAAGGGTTCAGAAAAGATTTGCAAGGATGGATTTGAGCTACAGGGAGAGGTTGAATAGGCTAGGGCTATTTTCCCTGGAGCATCAGATGCTGAAGGGTGACCTTATAGAGGTTTATAAAATCATGAGGGACATGGATAGGGTAAATAAACAAAGTATTTTCCCTGGGGTGGTGAAGTCCAGAACTAGAGGGCATAGGTTTAGGGTGAGAGGGGAAAGATATAAAAGAAACCTAAGGGGCAACGTTTTCACACAGAGGGTGGTGTGTGTATGGAATGAGCTGCCCGAGGAAGTGGTGCAGGGTGGTACGATTACAACATTTAAAAGGCATCTGGATGGGTATATGAATAGGAAGGGTTTACAGGGATACGGGTTGGGTGCTGGTAAGTGGGACTAGATTGGCATGGAAGAGTTGGACCAAAGAGTCTGTTCTGTGCTATACATCTCCATCACTCTATGGCTCTAAATGGAATAAGGTAACACAGAATAAAGGTTAAGCCTCCCTCCATCTCAAAGTACCTTGGTTATATTTTCCCCCCATTTCACAGCCTAGCTCTATTAAGCAAGGCCACCCAATTTTGTGCCAATCTGTGAGAAGACTTCCATCATGAGGAAGCTGGAGAGATAATATAAATCACTCAATCAGATTAAAAACCAGACCCTGGATATGAACTAAGAGCCCGCTGACATACCCAATATAAGACTGCTGCATTTTTAAAAAATCTATGGTACTAAAAGCTGGTCAATAATTTTGTTACAAATCTTTGATATTGTGAAAAACCCAAAACACTCAGTAGCAAAAATAGAAAATGCTATATGCAATTGGTTCTGCTTTAATGTGAGTTTGTCTAACACAAATTGGCTATAATGCGAGTGAAGAGTTTAGACCGTTATTTGTAGAACGCCAACTTTCCTTTTCTGTATTGGCTATGACACGATTCTGGCCCCATTAGTTTAAATGGTGCTGCTATTACATGATTTTCTTATAATGCAGGATCGCATGAGAACAGAACTATTGCGTTTTTATCAGAACCGACTATAGTAGAGGTTGGAAAGATGATCAAAGACACAGGCAGAATGGGTTTTCAGAAAGCTTCCAACACCTGCCTGGAGAGGTGGGAAAGCAGAGAGATATAGGGAGAGTTCAAAAACAATGGACTAAAGTACTGCTACCAAAGTTGGACAAAGGTGAGGCAAACGACCAACGGTATTAGAAACAGAGCTATTACAGTGATTCTGTGAGAAATAAGAGGACGGCACGGTGGCACAGTGGTTAGCACTGCTGCCTCACAGCGCTAGAGACCCGGGTTCAATTCCCGCCTCAGGCGACTGACTGTGTGGAGTTTGCACGTTTGCGCTTCAGTGGGGCGGTGTGGACTTGTTGGACCGAAGGGCCTGTTTCCACACTGTAAGTAATCTAATCTAATCTAAAAGCATCTGTAAACGAGGACTTTCAACGTACTGGGGAATAAAAAGCCAGCAGAACGGATAGAAATAGCACCCTTGCCTTGATTGCCTACTATTGAGTGGTTCTCTGCACCCAAGAGAAATTAACCATACTAAACTCCAGTAACAGCGAAGTATTACACAGTCTCTTCCAAAAGTAGCTGAGTCAGTTATACAGATTTCCCATATGCATACTTACGTTTACTAGACTAGCAATGGAAAGAATTTGCATGAATGTTGTGGTTTTCATGACCGAAAGCCTTGTTAACAGCTCAATTCGCCATCAATTGAAATATTAAAACTAGCCTCAGGGAAGTTCAACATGGAAATCAAAGCAGGTTCTTTGTGGGTTCACCTCACCATTGGCTCCTAAAGACCACCACGTTAGACGCCAGGCACATTCTTGAGCACTGCCTGCAAGCAAGTCAAATCCACAGGTACTGGCATCCAACATGTGCTAGCCTCTATGAATCCACATCGCACATCTCTGATTCACATATTACTGCTGTTCAACATTACGTCAGGGGTCCCACCAGTAATAGGCATTGCAACACTGCAGCGAAGCACACTCAGGAACATGTACCCAAGCTCATGGATTGGAATACACCACAACTCTGAGCTCTTCACTTTCTGGTACAGTACTCACTCGGAGCCTCCTTGGATGCTTCCAGCATTCCTGCCTTGCATTGACTTGCTTTTTTGCAGTTTGCCCCCTCAGCCAGAGATACTAAGCTTACATTAAGACTACTATCTTTATTGCCTTGCAGTTCAGCACAGACACAAAGCCAGGAAGCTTGCCATGGTTGTCTGCAGGCTTCAGTCCTATCAAAGGGGTGAGATCTTTGTCGACACACTTGAAATCAAGGGCAGCCTCCAATATCAGTCCAGGCCCTGCTCAGGTGGAAGAAAGTGAGGACTGCAGATACTGGAGTGTCAGAATCGAAAAGTGTTGCGCTGGAAAAGCACATCATGACTGTTGATGATTGCTGATGAAGGCTTTATGTCTGAAACCTCAATTCTCCTGCTCCTCAGATGCTTCCTGACCTGCTGTGTTTTTCCAGCACCACACTTTTCGATCCTGCTCGGGTGGTCAGTCAGGACTGCTCTCCTAAGCAATGAGGATTCTAATAACAGACAACACACCACCCATTTGGATTCTTTCTACTCAGCTGGGTTAGTTTTCTCCTGGAATAAGAGGCACATATTACTGAAGGATAAAGTTGGCAACATGTTTATTACTGTTGGAGCAGGTGATTCAACTGTGCAGAGGGCATGAAGGGTTATCAGGTTGCAGATTGTGGTAGGTGAAGGGGAGTGGGAAGACCCTGCATGCATTAGTGAGAGTGGTCAAGCATGAACCTTGGTGGGCCCAGTGGCAGTGATAGATAGTAGGACACAGAAGAGAATGGCATTTATGCTGATGGAATGGAGAAGGTCACTGACCTTCTTCCTCCAGTGTTGGGCATTGCTCCAGATGGTTTAGACTGCTCTAACATAGGTGGCAATCTTGGATCGAGCTAGCATGGTCTGGTGTCACAGCCTCACTGCTGGTCCTGAAGAAACAGGAAGATTTTCTCATACACCACCCCACCCCACCTAGCAGAAACCCCAGGTCCATGCCAAAAAGTGGGATGCCTATTTCCCCTGTATGCTGTGCTTGGCATACGCATCAGGAACTGTTCAGGCTGACGGTGCACAACATTTTGGTAAGGCAAACCAATACAGGATTTATACAGTTAATGGCAGGGCAGGGGGAGTTTCACCAAAGAGACTGAGGGGTTCAGGTGCATAGTATCTTGAAAGTGGAGTCACAGGCAGACGGGAGTATAGGAAAAACACTGAGTATAGGAGTTGGCATGTCATGGTGCAGCTGAACTGGACACTGGTGAAGCCACCTTTAGAATTCTGCATACAACTCTGGTCGCTTTTCTATAGGAAGGATGTTATTAAACTTGAAAGAGTGCAGGAAAGATTTACAAGGATGTTACTGGGAATGGAGGATTAGAAGTTTAAGAGGCGGCCGAATAGGAGAGCTTTTTTCCCTGGAGCATTGATGGCTATGGGGTGATTTTATAGAGGTTTATAACATCATGAAGGGCATAGGGTGAATAGTCAAAGTCTTCTTCCTGGGGTTGGGTAAAAACTAGGGGCAGCATGTGGCTCAATGGTTAGCACTGCTGCCTCACAGCACCTTGGTTCAATTCCAGCCTCAGCTATCTGTCTGTGTGGAGTTTGTATGTTCTCCCTGCATGTCTGCATGGATTTCCTCCAGGTGCTCTGGTTTCCTCTCGCAGTCCAAAGATATGCAGGTGGGGTGGATTGGCCATGCTGAAATTGCCTGTAGTGTATAGGGATGTATAGACTAGGTGAATTAGCTATGATAAACGTGGGAGTTCAGGATATGGTGGGGGTGTGGGTCTGGGTGAGATGCTCTTCAGAGGGTCGGTGTGATTCGATGGGAAAATGGCCCCCTTCCACACTATAGGGGTTCAATGATTCCAGAGGGCATAGGTTTAAGGTGACAGGGAAAAAGAGATTTTAAGAACCTGAGGCATAACTTTTCATGCAGAGGGTAATGCATTTAGAAAATATGAAAATATAATTACATCATTTGATGGGTATGGGAAGGGCTTAGCAGGACATGGGCCAAATGCTGGCAAATGTTGCCTAAGTCAGATTGGGAAGTCTCACTGGCAAGACAGAGTTGCACTGAAGAGTCTCTTTCCGTGCTGTATACCTCCATAATAATTCTTCACTATCCAGATATCTAGTCCCACCCGCCAGCATTTGGCTCATGTGTCTTGGTTTTGTTTAAATTAGATTAGATTCCCTACAGTATGGAAACAGGCCCTTCGGCCCAACAAGTCCACACCAACCCTCCGAAGACTAATACCTCTGACTAATGCACCGAACACTATGGGTAAATTTAGCATGGCCAATTCACCCGACTTGCACATCTTTCAAGTGTGGGAGGAAACTGGATCAACCGGTGGAAACCCATGCAGACAGCGGGAAGAATGGACAAACTCCACACAGACAGTCGCCTGAGGTTGGAATCAAACCTGGGTCCCTGGTGCTGTGAGGCAGCAGTGCTAACCACTGAGCCACTATGCTACCCCAGATTTTAATAACTTTAAGTATATAAAATTGAGGGGCATGCATAGTGGTCAGAGTCACTTTCTCAGGTTAGAAATGTCAAATACAAGGGGGCACAGGTTTATAGTGGGGGTGGGGGGTTTAAGGAGGGGATCTGCAAGGAAAGTTTTTCTTTTTTTCTGAAAAATAAAGGCAGCCGTGGGAGCCTCGAACAGGCTGCCTAGAGCAGTGGTAGAAGCAGATATATTAGCCAAGTTTGAAAGGCATTTAGAGTCATTTGAAATGCAGGGAATAGGGTTCCTGTGCTGCACTGTTCTATATATTTCCAATATACAGCTCTTGGTTGATTGATGCCCCTGGAAAAGACTTTAGCCAGCCTGATGTTCGTCAGCAATTCCTCTTTAGCTTTCCAGTTGCTTTATTTTGAAAGCTCTCCCCTAAACCTCTTCTGCTGGACTAGCTTATGAAGAACACATTTGTATCATAGGTATTTTCACATCATAAAATTAAGGGACTGAAGCAGAGAACAGTCATGAATACTTGTTTGTTAGATTGAATGGATATATACAGTGGTGCACCCAGGGGGCAGACTGCTTTCTGGTGCACATGTGTACATCTCATGCTTGATACAATGTCATAGATAATAAAGAAGATAACAGCAGTCAGGCCGGTAAATAGACAGAGCCATGGCAACCAAACTTAATGCAGACAAGTGTGAGGTTATTCATTTTGGTAGACTGAGGGGAAGAAATCAGAATTAAATAGTATAATTTACAGTGAGTGCAACAGAGCGAGATCATGAAGTTACATAGACAGGTCTTTGAAGATAGCAAGACAATCTAAGGAGGGAAGGGAAATGAGGATATAGGGAAAATAGATAACTATTTGAAGAGAAACTTTCTGAGCAGCTTTAAAAAAACAAGTAGAGGAGTGAATTAACTGGATGACCCTTTCAAAGAGTCTACGAAAGTACAATGAGCCAAATAGCCACTTGCTGCACTAAACCATTCTGAGTTTACAAAGAGAGACGTTCAAGAGGTGCTATAATTGCTCATTTATGAATGGCAAAGGAACAAGATCACACCAATACAGCTATTTATTTTGCCTTGCTCAGAACTTCAAAACCAGAGGAAACAACCTGTGCTTGAAGGGGTGAATTATAAACTCATCTGAGGAAACATTATTTCCAGAGACCAAATGGTCAGTCTATAGAACTGACTCCTCAGTATGCAATAATAGCATAAAATATGGATTCATTAAATACAAGGCCATAAATCTCTTCTGTAAAATATGACTCGAAGATGCAGTATGAGTAATTTGAGAAAATGTGGCAAGCATTCCACATTTGGGAGGAGCTGTCTTTTGGACTGTGTTTTCTGATACTTTGGTTTTCCATTACCTCCTGACTGGATCGACTGCAGAATCATTAATAATGATCAATTGTTACAAATCAGCAACAACTCCACTACTGTTAAATTAGGTTGATCAAGATGGTTGACAGCAAAATAAACTGAACTTGGTATTTTATCAGCTAGATACTACCATTACAACATGAGAAGGAGGTTTCTCAAATATATTGAGTCTATTTTTTAAATTAAGTAACATTTAAAAAAAAAGTTTGGTCCAATGTTACTTCACAAGACAACAGCTACCATTCTAATTCTCCTAACTGAAGACTGCTCTTACCTCTGTGACATCCATAACTTTGATGGCTGCAAGCTGTCCCGTTTTGACATGTCGACCCTAGATGAAGAGAAAAATAAAAATCAGCATTTCTACCTCACAAAAATAGTCATTCTCGAATGAGCTTGCTGCATGTTATTGTCACTGAGTTGACAAATATTTTTGTCTTTATTTATAGGAGTATGAAACCAGAATGGTAGCTGACAGTCACCAATGCTTCCAATATGGGATCTGCAAGGAAAGTTTTCACCTTATGAACAAAATAATTGGCTTTTGACACCACTGTCAGCAAAGAGTTGAAGGTGTGGTAGAACTTACCAACAAATGTACAGAATAAAGTTAAGAGTCTGTTTGAACTGAACCAAACATAATTCGCTACAAGCTACAGGAAATTCTTCAAACAAGAGTAGGGTGATCTCTCCAAAACCTGGAATACATCTAGATAATACAAGGTGCAGGAGTTTAAATACAAAGAACCAGCATAGCGGCCACCAAGCAAGACTGGCTATTGAATCCAATCATCACCACCAGGACTAGAAATAATGCTGCAACTCGGGGCAGATAAAAAATACTTGTGTTCTAATTTGAGGACTGTGTATGTGCACCTATATTTACATAACACATACAGTTAAGCAGGCTCCACAGTGTGTATAAAATTAACCAAGCAACCTAATTTGCACATGACTAGTTGACTCGTCAAAAATAGCCATTCTGGCACATGACCCAAAACGTCTCAGATCTTGTGCATTATTGTTCAATGATAACAAGACGACAACAATGTAGAACACCCCTTTCCACTTCAAATGGGTTTATGTAGACATGGGGAAGAACAATCCATGTAGATTTCATGAGAAACCTCAAATGAAAGGTGATTTGCAATTAACAGAAAACAGAGTGGCTCAATGATAAGCACTGCTGCCACACAGCGCCAGGGACCCGGGTTTGATTCCAGCCTCAGACAACTGTGTGTTGAGTTTGCATATTCTCCCAGTGTCTGCGTAGATCTCCTCCGGGTGTTCCGGTTTGCTGCCACAGTCCAAAGACGTGCTGGTTAGGTGAACTGGCCAAGCTAAATCACCTACAGTGTCCAGGGATGTGCAGGTGAGATGCATTAGTCTGGGGAAATGTTGAGTAAGGTGGGAGGAGAATGGGGCTGGGTGGGATACTCTTTAGAAGGTCTTGTTGGGCTGGATAGCCTGTTTACACACTGTAGGGATTCAATGATACTTTGTTGATATGTTACATGTCATTTTAATGCTCATTTTCTACTGTTCAAATGTAGACAGCTGGTATAGATGACAAGTATCATCTGTGTGGCATACTGGATTACACAGAAAGAACCTCTCCCACCCAGTCAAAACATCTCAAAATCCTTCCAGAGTACACTAGCCAAAGAGATGCAGCTTCAGTGGACCTGGCACATCCTCAGAATGAAAACAGAATTAGGAGTAGAATTAGGCCATTTACACAATCAAGTCTGATCTGCCATTCGACAAGATCATGCCTGATCTAATAATCCTCTACTCCAATTTTCTGCATTTTCCCATAACTGTGGATTAGCTTACTGATTAATCATGTCTCTCAACTTTGAATATTCTTAATGGTCCAGTCTCAACAGCCTCTCTAGTCAAGAATTCTATAGACCTCAAGGTCCTGCTTCAAGAATGCTTGGTGAGCATCACATGAAGATACTAGACACCAATGATCACATCTGACTGTTATTATCTGGCAAAAAGAAGGCTCACACACACAATAATAACCAGTGGCTACATCAGTTTGGAGCCAAATACAATAACAAACACTAACACTTAATGAGTTTAGTGAGTGGTCCATGTGCTTCGAGAACTCGCTTTCACAGCAATGAGTGAAGGTGGGCCACGGAAAAACATCCCACTTCAATGGATTCCTTGCTGGGTCTCCAGTTTGCTTTCTAAAAATTTGAAGGTAGAATAAGAAAGGGTTGAGAGTGGGAAGACAGTCTAGTTTTTAGGTTCTTGAAACAATTATGGATTAGTAATTACAAACCACCTTGGCTGACTGTGCAAACTCCACACAGACATTCTCTCAGAGTCTGCGTGGGTTTCCTCCGGGTGCTCCGGTTTCCTCCCACAATCCAAAGATGTGCAGGTCAGGTGAACTGGCTAAATTGTCCATAGTGTTAAGTGCATTAGTCAGGCGGAAATATAAGGGTAGGGAAATTGATCTGGGTGGGTTACTCGGAGAGTCAGTGTGGACTTGTTGGGCTGAAGGGCCTGTTTCCACACTGTGGGGAATCTAATCTAATCCAAGATACTCCAATGACTTGCACTCAGATGCAGAAGAGAGAAAACATGGAAGAATTGATCTGGGAAGCTTGAGATAAACAAGAGGAGCACCAATCAGAAGGTATCAATCATATGTATACAAATAGAAGTGATTTCTACATACTAATGTCAAAGAATTTCATTCAACAATATAGATACGAGCATTACGGCACTGGGTTTCTGTTAAATAAGGGTGTGCACAAAATATTCACTGCAAGTTCATGTACTGTGCAGGAACAGAAACCTCAATAGCACAATTATAGATTCTAAATTCTAAATATAGTTTATGTCAGGAGAAAAGACTTCAAGCAATAACAATAAAGTATTGATGGTTACAGGGGATAATGGTGGTGAGAAAGTTACACGCACACACAGTAATAAATGCTAAGAAACACCACAGTTCTATATGAATTCCATACATAGATAATAAAGATAATTCAATCCAACAAATTTGTTGCATCATTCAGATTAGGTTCTTGACTATTTTAAAAAATGCTTGGCATGATAATTTAAGATTTTTTCCGTTTCAAATGTTGCTTCTGGTTTGCTAAAAATATCACTCAACTGAACTGCAGGAGAAGATCAGAGCGACGACAGTAAACTGCGTAGGACAGCAAGGCAACTTATCAAAAATATCCAAAACTTTGGGGATAATTTGCACCTGCTCTCTCAGCAACAACACTACTCAAGTAGTGAGACAGAATCCACAAATGAGCACTTGTTTGGCAGCATATCCAGAAACTTAAAACTTAGCATATTTCTTTTCCCTGGAAACACAATTCTCCTGTACCTTCCTGACCACACATGGTGCAGCGATAGCAGAGATGTTTATCGCTAGACTCCAGATGTGCTGCACCAGAGATGTGTAGAGCTGCAGCATGACCTCATGGCTCCAATATTCAATGCCTCTACCAATAAAAGCCAACACACTTCATGCCTTCTTAACAACCCTAGCAACCTGGGTGGCAACTTTCAGGAATCTATATACCTGGACACCAAGATCTCTCTGCTCATCCACAGTACCAAGAATCTTATCATGAGCCCAGTGCTCTGCATTCCTGTTCCTCCTTCCAAAGTGAATCACCTCACACCTTTCCGCACTAAACTCCATTTGCCACCTCTCAGTCCAGATCTGCAGTTTATCTATGTCTCTCTAATCTACAACATCCTTCATCACTATCCACAACTCCATCAATCTCAGCGTCCCCTACTAACCCATCCTTTTACGCCCTCATCCAGGTCATTTATAAAAATGACAAACAACAGTGGCCCCAAAACAGATCCTTGCGGTACTCCATTAGTAAATGAACTCCAGAATGAATATTTCCAATGAACCACCACCCTCTGTCTTCTTTCAGTTGGCAATTTCTGATCCAAACAGCTAAAAGGCTAAATCACACTTGATCCCACGACTCGGTATTTTGTGCAATAGCTTACCAAATGCCTTACTGAAATCCATAGACACCACATCAACCGCTTTACCCTCATCCACCTGTTTGGTTACCTTCTCTCAGAATTCAATAAGGTTTTGAGGCATGACCTACCCTTCACAAAACCATGTTGACTATCCTTAATCGACGTATCCCCTTCTAGATGATTATGAATCCTATTTCTTATAACCTTTTCCAACACTCTACCTACAACCGAAGTAAGGCTCACATGTCTATAATTTCCAGGGTTGTTTCTACTCCCCTTCTTGAACAAACAAACGACATTTGCTATCCTCCAGTCTTCTGGCACTATTCCTGTAGACAATGAAGCCAAAGGCTCAGCAAAGTCCTCCACGGCTTCACAGAGAATCCTAGCATAAATCCCACCTGACCCAGGGGACTTATCTATTTTTACACTTTCTGGAATTGCTAATATAGAACATAGAACAATACAGCACAGAATAGGTCCTTCAGCCCTCAATGTTGCGCCGACCTGTGAATTAACCTAAGCCCATCACCCTACACTATCCCATCATCATCCATACGCTTATCCAAGGACTGTTTAAATGCCCCTAAATTGGCCGAGTTAACTACATTACCAGGTAAGGCATTCCACACCCTTACCACTCTGAGAAAAGAACCTCACTTTGACATCTGTCTTAAATCTACCACCCCTCAATTTGTAGCTATGCCCCCACATACAAGCAGACATCATCATCCGAGGAAAAAGACTCTCACTGTCCACCCTATCTAATCCTGTGATTATCTTGTATGTCTCTGTTAAATTCCCTCTTAGCCTTCTTCTTTCCAATGAGAACTGACCCAAGTCCCTCAGCCTTTCCTCATAAGATCTTCGCTCCAGACCAGGCAACATCCTGGTAAATCTCTTCTGCACCTTTTTCAATGCTTCCACATCCTTCCTGCAATGGGGCGACCAGAACTGTACACAATATTCCAAGTGCGGCCGCACCAGCGTTTTGTACGGTTGCAGCATGACAACACTGCTCCAGAACTCAATCCCTCTACCAATGAAGCCTAACACACCGTATGCCTTCTTAACAGCATTATCAACCTGGGTGGCAACTTTCAGGGATCCATGTACATAGAGTCCAAGGTCCCTCTGCACATCCACACTACCAAGAATCTTTCCATTGACCCAGTACTCTGCCTGCCTGTTATTCTTCCCAAAGTGAATCACCTCACATATAGCTGCATTGAACTCCATTTGCTACCTCTCAGCCCAATTCTGCAGTTTATCCAAGTCTGCCTGCAACATTCTTCCACACTGTCCACCACTCCACCTTTAGTGTCATCTGAAAACACAATAACCCATTCACCTTTACCTGCATCCAAATCGTTTATAAAACAGCAAAGGTCCCAAAACACATCCTTGTGGCAAACCACTTGTAACCGGACACCAGGCTGAATATTTTCCATCAACCACCACTCAGTGCCTTCTTACAGAAAGCCAGTTTCAAATCCAAACTGCTAAATCACCTTCAATCCCATGCCATGGCATTTTCCCCAATAGCCTACCATGTGGAACCTTATCAAAGGCTTTACTAAAGTCCATGTATACCACGCCAACTGCCCGACCCTCATCCACATGTTTGGTCACCTTCTCAAAAAACTCAATGAGATTTGTGAGACACAACCTCCCCTTAACAAATCCATGTTGACTATCAATCTGAGACTGGTACAGTTAAGAACAGAAGTGAGTCAAACAGTCAGGGCAGGCAGGGACAAGGCAGGACTAATAAATTAAACTGCATTTATTTCAATGCAAAGGGCCTATTTAATAGGGAAGGCAGATGAACTCAGGACATGGTTAGGAACATGGGACTGGGATATCATAGTAATTACAGAAACATGGCTCAGCGATGGGCAGGACTGGCAGCTTAATGTTCCAGAATACAAATGCTACAGGAAGGATAGAAAGGGAGTCCAGAGGAGGGGGAGTGGTGTTTTTGATAAGGGATAGCATTACAGCTGTGCTGAGGGAGGATATTCCTGGAAATACATCCAGGGAAGTTATTTGGGTGGAACTGAGAAATAAGAAAAGGATGATCACCTTATTGGAATTGTATTACAGACCCTCTAATAGTCAGAGGGAAATTTAGAAACAAACTTGTAAGGAGATCTCAATTATCTGTAAGAATAATAGGGTGGTTATGGTAAGGGATTTTAACTTTCCAAACATAGACTTTGACTGCCATAGTGTTAAGGTTTAGATGGAGAGGAATTTGTTAAGTGGGTACAAGAAAATTTTCTGATCCAGTATATGGACGCACCTAATAGCGAAGGTGCAAGACTTAACTTACTCTGCGGAAATAAGGCAGGGCAGGTGACTGAGGTGTCAGTGGGGGAACACTTTGGGGCCAGCGACCATAATTCTATTCATTTTAAAATAGTGATGGAAAAGGATAGACCAGATCGAAAAGTTGAAGCTCTAAATTGCAGAAAGGCCAATTTTGACGGTATTAGGCAAGAACTTTTGAAAGCTGATTAGAGGCAGATGTTCGCAGGTATAGGGACAGCTGGAAAATGGGAAGCCTTCAGAAATGAGATAACAAGAATCCAGAGAGAGTATATTCCTGTCAGGGTGAAAGGAAAGGCTGGTAGGTATAGGGAATGCTGGATGACTAAACAAATTGAGGGTTTGGTTAAGAAAAAGAAGGAAGCATATGTAAGGTATAGGCAGGATAGATCGAGTGAATCCTCAGAAGAGTATAACGGCAGTAGAAGTATACTTAAGAGGGAAATCAGGATGGCAAAAAGAGGACTTGATTGAGTTTTTTGAAGAGGTAAGAGGATTGATGAGGGCCCAGCAGTAGATGTGATCTATATGGACTTCAGTAAGGCGTTCAACAAGGTTCCCCATGGGAGACTGGTTAGCAAGGTTAGATCTCATGGAATACAGGATGAACTAGTCGTTTGGATACAGAACTGGCTCAAAGGTAGAAGACAGAGGGTGGTGGTGATGGAGGGTTGCTTTTCAGACAGGAGGCCTGTGACCAATGGAGTGCCATAAGGATCAGTGCTGGGTCCACTACTTTTAATAATTTACGTAAATGATTTGGATGCGAGCATAAGAGGTACAGTTTGTAAATTTGCAGATGACACCAAAATTGGAGGTGTAGTGTACAGCGAAGAGGGTTAATTCAGATTAAAACAGGATCTTGACCAGATGGGCCAATGGGCAGAGAAGCTACTCAGGTAAGCTACTCAGTGTTCTTGTTTTGGAGACTAAGTGTAGGGTAATGGCAGTGCAGGCAGTGAAATGTTCCTCCTGCAGGATGTTTGAGGTAGGGGGTGACCACTGATGCTCCTGCCGACTTCATCTGCAGGAAATGCAGTCAGCTCCTGCTCCTCACAGAACGCGTTAGGGAACTGGAACTGGAGTTGGATGAACTGAGGATTATTCGAGAGGCTGAGAGGGTGATAGATAGAAACTACAGGGACATAGTTACGCCAGAGAACAGAGATAGCTGGGTAACCCCCTATCTAACAATGCTCCGCACTGACAGTATACCCCTATCTAACAATGCTCCGCACTGACAGTATACCCCTATCTAACAATGCTCCGCACTGACAGTATACCCCTATCTAACAATGCTCCGCACTGACAGTATACCCCTATCTAACAATGCTCCGCACTGACAGTATACCCCTATCTAACAATGCTCCGCACTGACAGTATACCCCTATCTAACAATGCTCCGCACTGACAGTATACCCCTATCTAACAATGCTCCGCACTGACAGTATACCCCTATCTAACAATGCTCCGCGCTGACAGTATATCCCTATTTAATAGTGCTCCGCACTGACAGTATACCCCTATCTAACAATGCTCCGCGCTGACAGTATATCCCTATTTAATAGTGCTCCGCACTGACAGTATACCCCTATCTAACAATGCTCCGCGCTGACAGTATATCCCTATTTAATAGTGCTCCGCACTGACAGTATACCCCTATCTAACAATGCTCCGCGCTGACAGTATATCCCTATTTAATAGTGCTCCGCACTGACAGTATACCCCTATCTAACAATGCTCCGCGCTGACAGTATATCCCTATTTAATAGTGCTCCGCACTGACAGTATACCCCTATCTAACAATGCTCCGCGCTGACAGTATATCCCTATTTAATAGTGCTCCGCACTGACAGTATACCCCTATCTAACAATGCTCTGCACTGGCAGTATACCTCTATCGAACAATGCTCCGCGCCTACAGTATGCTCCTATCTAACAGTGCTCCGCACAGATAGTATACTCCTATCTAACAATGCTCCGCATTGACAGTAAACCCCGATCTAACAGTGCTCCGCACTGACAGTATACTTCCATCCAACAATGCTGAATACTCAATATATACCCCAGCTAACAGTGTTGCATCCTGACTGTATATCCCTGTCTAACAATGCTCCTTACTGACTGCACACCCTTGCAACTTTATCCTTTATGATTTGGTATGCCTTACCAGGCAGTAGGAATTTTTTGTTTTGTTTCTGAATGGTACCCCATAGACCCTCAGGATTATTTCAGGTTATGAGATGTTCACCCTGAATATCAACAGTAACTGAGGGCTGATCTCACTGGAAAGGAGTAGGCTGGTCACCAAAGATCAACTTGCGATAAAATGACAGGTTCATGGGGTTTGAGTCTGCTGAGTGTCACCAAACACTGGAAAGCCACTTTGTGTGTGGAGGCGATAGTGACTCACACTGCAGTACAGTGAGTTCATTGAACAGTGCACCCATTGTATAATGTAACCCTGACCTTGTACCATTCATACTGGCAATGTCTCTGCCAAACATTGACACATGGCTATCTGAATCCTTTAGTTGTGAAGCCGTAAAACGTTTATGACCTTTCTCATTTGCGGGTTGATGAAAGTATTTTGTACTTTTCTGGCAGGAAGCAATTATTTTACTGCAGTGAGCACTGTCTGGCAACCACTCGGTTGCAGACTGGAAAGGGTGGCCATGAGTTGAATAATTGGATGCAAATTTGCTGCTTAGTGTTTAAGGTTAGGTTGGGGAGAGGGTTGGTGTTCAGCTCAGAACCTCAGCAGTAATATCCCAACAAGACCTCAGCCCTAATGAGCCCTGGCGGATTGGCAAAGTCAAGTTGTCTTGCATCTTCAATTGTCTCACCTACCGTCAAGCCTCGAGGCTCCTTACTGACCAACTAACCGTACAGATATACATGTTAGGAGCAAGAGGAGGCTATTCAGTCCCTCGAGCCTGCTGCACCATTTTAAGTGATCTGTTTCAGGCCTCCTACTTTGCTGAATGTTCTCCCTTGTCCTTTAGGTTATTGATTGACGGGTCCAACTTACCCTTAAAAATGTTCACTGACCTTGCTTCCACTCTTCTCTGGGGAACAGAATTACCTTCTAAGGGGAAAAAGTTTTTCTTCTGCTCTGCCTTAAATGGGAGACTCCTCATTTTTAAACTGTGTCAATTTGTTCTAGTCGTATCAGGGCCCAGCAAACATCATGTCATTCTGAAACCCCACATATTTTGTTTAGCTGATTTTACCCAAAGCAAGCCTGTTGGTTCAACAACCTCTCCTATCTCTCTATTTCTCTCTGACAGCCATGTTGAATTTGTTGATTGTCTGAAGTGATTATTTAGTTCATGATTCAATCACTCAAAGCTTTTTTTTTCTCTTCCCCTACAGGTAAGTGAATTGAAAGTAAAAGTAATCCTATTCTCTGCTACTCTGTGACATGCTTTTGATCAAAAAGCCCACGGGAAGTGAAGTGGTGGTTGACGCAATTGCGGTTGCAATAAATCTGGAATACATAGCTTACAGAAGATGGTAAGTGTCAATCCCAGCCAAAACAGTGGAGCAAGTGTGGACATTTCACAGTGCTGTGACCTAGGAGGGAAGCTCAGTCTCCAATGTCGGCTCTCTCTGTCAGAGCAGAAAGCACATCGCAGTAGTTGTATATTATTGCACATGCGTTCAGATATGAATGCTAAGGCTTTGTGGGTCTGGCTTCAATATGGCACAGGGTTGTTTAACCTTCCAATGAGGTGATAAACACCTCAGCAACACAAAGGTGCTATGATTCTCTGCACTCACTTCTTTCATTTATTTTTAATTAACCTGTTCAGTTGTGGTATGACACACTTCTCAACCTGGTCTCTTGGCTCAGAGGCGGTTGTAAGCTGGTTCAAATCTAAACTGAGATTGGGTGGAATTGTTGAATATGACTTGTGTATGTTACTTCAAGTTATGCACTTAATCATTTACTAACTGGAGATTGGAGCGATAACGTCTGGGGATGAATTTTATTTGGAATTTGAACAACTTGATCAGATTACAATGCCTTTTATTTCAATGTCTCCTTGGGCTTTTATGACTGTTTTATTTGCATAAACAAACAAGAAGTTTCAAGTGCATAGCTTCAGTTCAGTAGTAAAGCCACTGTACCATAGTTTGAAGGACATCATTGTCTGTAAGGTTTCCAGCGATTCAATCATGGGGTGGCTTCGAAGCACTGTAGCTCTCCTGCACAAAATTGCTAGTTGTTGGACCAGTTTTGTATTCCAATGTCACTGCCATCATTTTGTATTCTTCCAGCATCATGTCAGCCTGTTAATGAGCACTCGGTGTCATGATTACTTGCTTGCTCTCAAAGTAAGAGCTGCTGAATTAATAAGATTTACCAGGATGTTGCCTGGAATGGAGAATAGGTCGTACGAGGATAGGTTGAGAGTGCTAGGCCTTTTCTCATTGGAACGGCGAAGGATGAGGGGTGACTTGATAGAGGTTTATAAGATGATCAGAGGAATAGATAGAGTAGACAGTCAGAAACTTTTCCCCGGATAAAACAGAGTGTTACAAGGGGACATAAATATAAGGTGAAGGGTGGAAGGTATAGGGGAGGTGTCAGGGGTAGGTTTTACCCAGAGAGTGGTAGGGGCGGAATGAGCTGCCTGTGGGAGTGGCAGAGTCAGTATCATTGGCGACCTTTAAGCGGCAATTGGATAGGTACATGGATGGGTGCTTAAGCTAGGACAACTGTTCGGCACAACATCGTGGGCCGAAGGGCCTATTCTGTGCTGTATTGTTCTATATTCTATGAAGGGGCAGATGGAGTTTAATTCAGATAAATGCGAGGTGCTGCATTTTGGGAAAGCAAATCTTAGCAGGCCTTATACACTGAATGGTAAGGTCCTAGGGAGTGTTGCTGAACAAAGAGAACTTGGAGTGCAGGTTCATAGCTCCTTGAAAGTGGAGTCACAGGTAGATAGGATAGTGAAGGCAGCGTTTGGTATGCTTTCCTTTATTGATCAGAGTATTGAGTGCAGGGGTTGGGAGGTCATGTTGAGTCTGAACAGGATATTGGTTAGGCCACTGTTGGAATATTGCGTGCAATTCTGGTCTCCTTCCTATCGGAAAGATGTTGTGAAACTTGAAACGGTTCAGAAAAGATTGACAAGGATGTTGCCAGGGTTGGAAGATTTGAGCTATAGGGAGAGGCTGAACAGGCTGGGGCTGTTTTCCCTGGAGCGTCGGAGGCTGAGGGGTGACCTTCTAGAGGTTTACAAAATTATGAGGGGCATAGATAGGGTAAATGGGCAAAGTCTTTTCCCTGGGGTGGGGGAGTCCAGAACTAGAGGGCATAGGTTTAGGGTGAGAGGGGAAAGATTATAAAAGAGACCTAAGGGGCAACCTTTTCACGCAGGAGGTGGTACGTTGATGGAATGAGCTGCCAGAGGAAGTGATGGAGGCTGGTACAATTGCAACATTTAAGAGACATTTGGGGCTGGTACAATTGCAACATTTAAGAGACATTTGGATGGGTATAGGAGTAGGAATGGTTTGGAGGGATATGGGCCAGGTGCTGGCAGGTGGGACTAGACTGGGTTGGGATATCTGGTCGGCATGGATGGGCTGGACCGAAGGGTCTGTTTCCATGCTGTAAATCTCTATAACTCTATGACTCTATTTCCAATCAAACTGTTGCTTGCCAGATGATTATAAATGCTCTCTCTTATAATCCTTTCCAAAACCTTTTCTACAACAGACATAAGGCTCACTTGTGAAAGTGTGGACTGCAGATGCTGGAGATTAGAGTCAAGATTAGAGTGGTGCTGGAAAGGCACAGCAGGTCAGATGTTCCACAGATCCCTCAAAGCTGCCACCCAAGTTGATAGGGTTGTGTAGGAGGCATGTGCCATGTTGGCTTTCGTTAGCAGGGAGATTGAATTTAAGTGCCGCAAGATTATGCTGCAGCTTTATAAAATCTTGGTTAGACCACATTTGTAATATTGTGTTCAGTTCTGGTTGCCTCATTATAGGAAGGATGTGGAAACTTTAGAAAGAGTGCCAAGGAGATTTATCAGGATGTTGCCTGGACTGCAGGGTATGTCTTCTGAAGAAAAGGTCTCATTGCAGCAAAGAAGGATGAGGGGTGACTTGATAGTGGTACAAGATGATGAGAAGAATAGATAGAGACATTTTCCCAGGGCAAAAATGGCCATCATGATGGGACATAATTTTAAGGTGATTGGAGGAAAGTTTATGGGAGATATCAGAGGAAGGTTCTTTACACAGAGAGTAGTGGGTGCGTGGAATGCATTGTCAGCAGTGGTAGTAGAGTCAGATAGTAAGATGAAAGGTACATCGGTTTGATTGCTCTTAAAGACAGATAAAAGGTCAATAGGTGCAGGAGTAGGCCATTCTGCCCTTCGGTACATTAAGGGCCGAAGGGCCTATGCTGTACTGTTCTATGTTCCATATCTTCTCAGAGGTCAAAGTCTCCTTTGTAATTATGTTTCCTCCTGTACACTAAATTCATGAGTTGGTTCAGCAATTGGAAACATGAGTAAGGATTTCATGGAGTGCTTATGAGCACTGCGTGAACCCGGCTGAGTTGTTAGGCACATTCGAATAGTGTAAAACCCTGCAATTTCACTCGTGGATTCTGTCTTGTGATGTGCCAGATATGGACGAGCACATTCATCTTACAGTGACCAACATTAAATAGTTGCTGCTATGCATTACAAAACTTTTACAAATATTTGAAGTTCTGCAATGCATTAAAAAATAACTTTGAACAATCATGTCCCATCAGCTTTCACTTTCACCTCTTGTGCGGTGATTGAAATGGACTAGCAGCTCTGGCTGTTGAAAGCAACTTTGCATCAGATTCTGTCCACTGATTCACAGGCACTCTGCTTTAAAATTGAAATGCCACACCATTTAGGCAATTTTGCTGGAAGCTTTTGTTGTGACAGCTGTAATCATGAATGCTTGGCTGCATTTTAAAAATTGTAATTAATTAAGCAGAGCAAATAGTCTGTTGATCCAAGTACAGGTCATTCTGTTACAATATGCGTTTCGTCAACACGAATTCACTGTAAGATGATTGATAAATTGGGGACTTTTAAAACTTGTGTTTGCTGTAATGCGATCGCAGCAGCAACACTTTAAGCGCTGTTTCAAAATGAGATTTTTCAGTAACACGGAGTTGCATAAGAACGCAACCATCGTGATATAGAAAAACTGACTACAACGGAAAGTTTTAAGTGCCTGTAGCAACAGAAAATGTTTGTGGTTTCTTGTTTGTTTACAAACCTAATGAGCAATTAAACTACTTCTTTTTGCTTAGCAATTATTTACTGCCCCCCCACTTCAGCAATGGTGGTGCGCTCCAATTCAGGCTTTCATTCGATTATTGGTCATTTTATCCCTGCCAACGCTGCTAAAATAATTCTTTTTATCATTTATTGCACAGCTTCTGAAGTTTATACATACTTCCTACTGAAAAATGAGGATACGAGGGGGACCCGGGGGATCAGCAGAATACAGGGTATGTGGAAATAGCAGAATGGGCTGGGGGAGGAATTGAGAGATGAAGTTTAATGAGAGCCCGTTGGACAGGAAACAACAGACGCAGGAAAACAACAATAAGTAGGTTCAAAAAGGGGAAAAGGGCAGTTAGTAAAATGGACTCTTGGACTGTTTGTAGTATTTGGGGAAAAAACAGATGAATAAGCCACACAAATATGATCTTACAGACATTACTGAATCAAGATTAGAAGGAACTAAATATGCAAGGGTATGTGAATTCTTCAAAGGTCAGGCAGAAAGGAAATGTTGGCATGGTAGCATTGTTGGAACAAGATGGAACAAAGTACAAGACTAAAAATTGATCTTGATTCGGAAGATATCCAAGTTTGAGTCCTGTTTGCCACAGAAGTGAGAGAGATTAACGATTGATTAAGTGTTTATTTTAGAAAAGGTTTTTCCTGTAGGCAGTAGACAGTGAAGCTGAAGTAGTTTAAACTGAGTATAAGAGAAAGAAAAGTTACTCACTGGGTCTCCTGCCAGCTATCTGTTTCAATGGGGCTGGTAAATGTATTTCTGCTGCACATTGCTATGGTCAGACTGAGGTTATCACATACAACACATTTTTTTTCCTAGGTACTGTAAGGGCAAAGTCAAGCCAGCTTTATGATCAACAGGTCCACACCAAACCACACATTCCCTTTCCTGTCACACAGAGACTAACAGCTTAATTTTAAAATCCATTGGACAACGTAGTACATTGAGGTTATTTTCCCAACACCTGAACTTTAGTATGTTCATGACATGAGTGGTCATTTCTGCTTCATGTCAAACTGATTATTGTTAGATCTCAACATCATATTTCAATAGGAATGCTTCAATGAAAGCAAGAGCAGCCTAATATAAAATATTAGCTGTGGGTACAAGATTAATGGTTGTTTTTGTTTTAAAGTAGGTTGCTGGTATATTCTTAAGCTGGTTAGATTCAAAATAATACTGTTACACTCAGCATCAATCAGCAATGTAATTCTTGTTCGAAGCAAGTTTTGGAAATTTACCAAGTTGCATACCTGCTGGCACCGAAACAAAGTATTTGTAAACTCTGGGGCCATTACCTAAGAAAGAAAATAGTCTAGCTCGCATGAGAGTAAGCGAGGATAAAATTAAACTAAGTAGGATAAATGTGACACTATCAAGGAGATAGGATGCCTTTGTAACAACTTTTAACATTGCTGCCACATTTGGCACCATTAGGGATTAGTCCTCCTATTAATGTTGGGCAAATTGATTAAGACAAACCCATGTTTTGAGACATTCCTGAGGTGGTGGCATATTTTTCAGCAATTGTGGTTGTGTGTGGGGCCAGGAAAGGATGAAACTGGTTATAGGAGGAACAATGGTGTGTGAACTATTTTAGAATATGACCACTGCACCATAAAACCCTTCTAACCATACTAATTATCAGCAAACAGAATGGACTCAACCTACTGAAGAAGGGCTTATGCCCGAAACGTCGATTGTCCTGTTCCTTGTATGCTGCCTGACCTGCTGTGCTTTTCCAGCAACACATTTTCATCTCTGATCTCCAGCATCTGCAGCCCTCACTTTCTCCTCAACCTACTGAAAGCCAAACATGCTGTGCATATCGAGTATGTTTTGGAAATCAAAATATCTTTCAACTTTTGCCTCCCCTTAATTTATCCTGCTGGTTTCTCTTCACAGAATTCTAATCAATTTGTCTGGTATGAGTTTACCTTCATGAAGCCATGATTAAAACCATGTAAAAGCACACATGATACATTTTGAAATGCTTTGTAAATGGCATCCTTGATAACAAACTCAGAATATTTTCCCAATAACAGACATCAAGCTACCCATTCTAGAATGGGGTGTTTTGGTCTTCGCCTTCTCAATACAGGCGTATTATTGGTGGTTTTCACATCTTCTGGGTTTTTTTTAACCAGCATTTCGAGATTCTTGGAAGATTGCCAATAGTACATCCACCATCTCTGTAGCTACTTCCTTTAAAATCTTACATTTTGGTCATGGGACAGGTTTAATCCAGATTCTCAGGTCCATGGGTCTGACCAAGCTTTAACCTCATTAAAACTTCCCCAGTATGTTTTCTGCAATGATATTTCAAGGGAGGCGATGGCCTAGCGGTATTAACACTAGATTCTTAATTTGGACATTCTGTTAATGTTTTGGGGACCCAGGTTCAAATTCCATCACAGCAGACAGAGGAATTTGAATTCAATATAAAATATCTGGAATTAGGAATCTGCTGACCACCATAAAACCATTGTTGATTGTCGGAAAAACCCATCCGGCTCACTGTTGTCCTTCAAGGATTCATCCTACCTTGTTCGGCCTACATGTAACTCCAGAGCCACAACAATGTGGCTGACTTTCAACTGCGCTCTGAAATGGCCTTGCAAGCCACTCAATTTTGTCAATTTGAATCAGACCACCAGACATCGACCTAGATATTGTCTTTTCTAATGTCAAAAATAGCCTCTCAACCCTGAAAATTCCTGTTTACTCCCATCCGAGAGCCAAAACCAAAATCTGGAGAGCTGCCTGACATCGCGAGCATGGTTATATTTCAGACATCACTGTCACCATCCCTGGACACGTTTGTCACACAAGCAGGACAGATCCAGCAAAAGCGGCAGGACAGTCAGGAGAATGTTGCCATGGGAGTCCTCAAAATTGACTCCAGACCTCTTGAAGTCTGGCTTCTGGTTAAACATAGGCGAAGAAACCTTTGCTGGTTACCATGTACCATCCTCCCTCAGCTGATGAATCAATACTCCATGTTGAACACTTAAGGGGGCAAAATGTATTCCGGATGGGGAATTTCAACTTTCAACACCAAGTGTGGTTTGGCATCAGCAAGGCGGATAAAACTGGCCAGATCCAAAAAGACATCGCTGCTCGACTGGTTCTGCAGTGAGGGAACCAACAAGAAGTAAAAACATACTTGACCTCATCCTTCCCAGTCTGCCAGCTGCAGACTTAGTAACAAAATATAACAATAACAATGACCACCACAGTTCTCGTGGAGATAAAGGCCCTTCCTTCACATTGAAAATACCTTCCATTGCATTATTGACACTATCACCATGCTAATTGGGACAGACTTTGAACAAATGTATCAACTCAACACTGAGTACCCATGAGGTGGTGTGAGCCATCAACAACAGAATTGCACTCCAGCACAACCTGCAACCACATGTCCTGGCATATCCCCTTCTCAACCACTATCATTAAGCCAGGAGAGTGCAGGAGCCAGGAGCAGCACCAGGCATATGTAAAAATGTAGTATCAACCTGATGAAGCTACCAAACAGGACTTGGATGAAGCATGCCAAACAGCAATGACAACAAGCTAAGGAATCCCATAACTAATAGATCGGATTGAAGCTTTGCAGTCCTGCCAAATCCAGTCGCAAATGATGTTGGGCAATTAAACAACTCACTGAACATGGTTGCTTGACAAATATCCCAATCCTCAATCAATGTGAACATAAGCAGTAATCTTACAGTGTGAACTGCCAAGTGGATGATCCACTGCAACCTCGTCCAGTGGTCCCCAGCAATACCAGTGTTCAGCCATTACATTCACTCCACTGCGGTAGCAAAAAATGTTTGGAGGCACTGGATACTGCAAAGGTTATGGCCCTGATATTCCGGCAACAGTACTTGTGCTGCAGAACTTACTGTATCCCGCGACAAATTCTTCTCCTACATTTAGGAAGCTGGCATCAATACAAAACATGGAGAAAACCAGGACAAATTCAAACTGGTCAATTACTGACCCAGTCTCTTCTTGATCATCAGTTAAGTGATGGCAGGTGTCATCAACAGTGCTATCAAGCAGCACTGCTCAACAATAACTTGTTCACAGACACCCAGTTGGATTCTGCCAGGGCCACTCATTACAGCCTTGGTTCAACCATAGGCAAAGGCGAGGCGAGGCAGACAAACCTTGACATCAAGGCTTCATTCAACGGAGTGTAAAATCAAGGAGCCCAAGTAAAACTGGAATTCAATGGGTATCAGGGAGCAAACTTTCTACTGGTAGGAATCACACCTGGCACATAGGAAGATGGTTCTGATAATTGGACGTCACTCACCTCAGCTCTAGGATACCTCTGTAGGAGTTCCTCAAATTAGTGTCTTAAGTTTAACCACCTTCAGCTTCTTCAAAGGACCTTCACACCATTATAAAGGTCAGAAGTGGAGATGTTCCCAATGATTGCACAATATTCAGCACCATTCATGACTCCTCAGATACTGAAGCAGTCCATGTTCAAATGCAACAAGTTTTGGACAATATCTATGCTTGGGCTGACCACTAGGTAGTAACATTTGTGCCACACAAATTCCAGACAACAACCATCTTCAATAAGAGATTATCTAACCATTGCCCCTTGACATTCAAATGATGCTACCAGTGAATCCCCCACAATCAACATCCTGTGGGTTACCATTAACCAGAAATTCAACTGGATTCACCTCAAACACAGTGGGTCCAAGAGCAGGTCAGAGGCTAAGAATCCTGCAGCATGTAACTCACCTCTTGACTCCCCAAAGCCTGTCCACTATCTACAAAGCACAAGTCAAGAGTGTGGCGGAATACTCGCCACTTGCCTGAAAGACTGCAGCTTTAACAACACTCAAGCAGCTTGACACCATGCAAGACAAAGCATCCGCTTGATGTGAATCATACCCACAAATATCCACTCCCTCCACCACCGGCAATCAGTACACACTGCTGCTATCATCTCAAAGTGCACTGCAGGAATTCACCAAAATTCCTTAGACAGCACCTTCCAAACCTGCGAACACTTCCATCTAGAAAGCCAAGGGTAGCAGATACATAAGAACATCACCACTTGCAAGCTCCCATCCAAGCCACTCACCACTCTGATTTGAAAATATATTGTTATTCCTTCACTGTCACTGGGTCAAAATCCTGGAATTCCCTGCATTGTGGGTCAACCTGCAGCAGATGGACTGCAGTTGTTCAAGGAGGCAGCTCGCCATCACCTTCACAAGGGCAATTAAGGGTGGACAATAAATGCTGGTGAACAAGTGACATCAACAGTCCATGAATAAATAAAATAAAAGGATACCTGCTGTGTTTTATTTCCTCGCTCGACTTTTGCATGTTTAGAATTTCGGAATGGCAAGATTGATTCAGAGTATTTGTTCCACTTCTCTGCCATTTCCTAGTTGTCTATTATTATTATTTCCCCAAGGAAACATGACCTCTAAAGGACCCAAAGTCAAACTGCGCTCACTTATTTTTTAAAAGTGAGTTTAAAGAAGCTCTTGCTAGCCATTGTCATATTGCTTCCTCGTTTACTATCAAATGGGTTAAGAAATGGCAGATGGAGTTGAATTTGGATACATGTGAGATATTGCATTTTAGTAAAACAAACAAACAAACATACAATTAAAAGTAGGGCCTTGGATAATATTGTAGAACAGGGAGACCTAGAGGTTCAGGTTCATAGTTCATTAAGTTTGCCTCACACGTAGACAGAGTGGTTAAAGAAACATTTAGCACCCTTGCCTTCATTGCTCAGATCTTTGAGTATAGGAGTTGAGATGTATTGTTAGAACATAGAACATAGAAGAATACAGCGCAGTACAGGCCCTTTGGCCCTCGATGTTGCGCCGATCCAAGCCCACCTAACCTATACTAACCCACTATCCTCCATATACCTAACCAATGCTCGCTTAAATGCCCATAAAGAGGGAGAGTCCACCACTGCTACTGGCAGGGCATTCCATGAACTTACGACCCGCTGAGTGAAGAACCTACCCCTAACTACAGCCCTATATCTACCCCCCCTTAATATAAAGCTATGCCCCCTTGTACTACCCGACCCCATACGCGGGAAAAGGTTCACACTGTCAACCCTATCTAACCCCCTAATCATCTTGTACACCTCAATCAAGTCACCCCTAAACCTTCTTTTCTCTAATGAAAACAGCCCCAAGTGTCTCAGTCTTTCCTCATACGATCTTCCTTCCATACCAGGCAACATCCTGGTAAACCTCCTCTGCACACGTTCCAGTGCCTCCACATCCTTCCGAAAGTATGGTGACCAAAACTGCACACAATATTCCAGATGCGGCCGCACCAGAGTCTTATACAACTGCATCATGACCTCAGGACTCCGGAACTCAATTCCTCTACCAATAAAAGCCAGTACGCCATATGCCTTCCTCACCGCACTATTTGTTGAGGTTATATAGAACACAAGTGGAATATGGTGTATCGCCTGGAGTACTGTGTCCAGTTCTAGTCACCCCGTTATAAAAAGGAGCTTAATAAAGTGGATACAGTTCAGAAAACATTTACCAGGATGTGCTCGGACTGAAGGGTTTGATTTATAAGGAGAGGGTAGATAGGCTGAAACGTTTTTCACTGGAGCATAGGAGGTTGAGGGGTGATCTTATATAAATATATAAAATCATTTGTGGTATAGATAAGGTGAATGGCAGGTATCTTTTCCCAAGGGTAGAGAATTTCAAAACTCAGGGGCATAGTTTTAGTAGTGAGAGGAGAAAGACTTTAAAAAAAAAAGAGCAACATTTTTATACAGTAGTTCGCATGTGCAATGAACTTCCAGAGGGAAGTGGATGCAGGTACAATTACTACATTTAAAAGACATTTGGATATGTACATGATAAGAAATGTTTGGAGGGATATGGGCCAATGGCAGGCAGGTGGAACTATTTTAGTTTGGGATTATGGTCGGCATGAACTGGTTGGACCGAAGGGTCTGTTTCCATGCTGTATGACTATAACAACTGGTGTTCAAGCCACCAGCGCCCATGAATGAATGAATGAAGTAAAAACGCTTCTCGCTCTAAAAGCAGTAGTTTCAAATCATTCCTCGCCACTAGTCCAAAGGAAGATAATGTCAAAGTAACTGGTATATACCGTTGATCGGAAGTCCTGCACAGCAAGGAAGTCTTGCTCAAACTTGTACATGAAAATGTCGACGTATTGGGGTGCAAATTTGGTCACAATGGCTGTTCAGTGTGTCTGGATGAAGTACTGGCTGTTGAATGTGAAGATGTTGTGGTTGACGATGAAGCATACGAGTTGTGGGATGGCATCTGGAGATTCGCAGTTGTTGGAATCAAATACTAAATTGAGTAGTAAATGAAGAGAAATCACTGAAACAATTAGGTGGCGATATCAACAAGTTCATTTACCACAGACTACTCTTCAGAATCAGGCAAAAGCAGGTACTGCAGATTAGAGTCAAGGTTAGAGTGGTGCTGGAAGAGAACAGCAGGTCAGGCAGCATCCAAGGAGAAGGAAAAATCGATGTTTTGGGCAAAAGCCCTTCATCAGTAATGAGGCTGAGAGCATCAGGAGTGGAGAGATAAATGGGGAGGGTGTGTACACATGTACACTACAGATAATCAGGTGACTCAGCTAATGTTGTCTATCTCATATGCTGCAGACAAGGATGCCCTGAGGATTGGTATATTGGCGAGACCATGCAGATGCTATGACAATTGATGAATGGACAATGTGCACAATTGCCAAACAGGAATGTCCCCTCCCAGTCAAATGCATTCACAGCCTCCAATCTTCAATCAAGCATCCTCCAAGGCAGACTTCAAGATATACAACCATGCAGTTGCCAAGCAGCAACTAATAGCCAAATTCTGTACCCATTCCTCGTGTTCATGTTGCGCTACATGTCACCCCCAAAACACTTCTGTATCTGTAAAATCTTCCTTACTGTCCTGTTTTGATACCATCACCTTAATAAATTGTTATGATCTCTCTACCTTAATTAGTGTGTACAAGTTTGAATTACTTATTACTTCTCTGCCTCAATTAATCAGGTCATCCCTTTGACACTTTATTTACCACCTAACACTCTTGGTAACCTGCAGAGACTTATTATCTGACACTCCACTCAGACAAAGTTGAAGGATACTCTGTGGAACATTGATCAGACAGACTGAATTTCACACTCAATTTGAGAGCAAGAAAACTGTCTTCTGCTATGGCTTGAAGAGGTGTATTCTGCTTTTTTGGGTTGAGACAGAGGTAATGTGTGGTCTGTTTCAAGCCATAAACTAAACAGCTTTTGAAGCCTGGGGTTTGTTTATAAAGTTGGAACAATAGAAACAGCATGCAAGGGTGGAGTCAAGCTCCTACAGAATCAGGATTTTAATTTAACTTTCAGTAGTTGCTAGGATCTTGAAGCTGGGTGTGGAGGCTGTTATTCCTCTCTGTTACAGCTAAAAGTTTGGGTTCTCTTCCTGTTGCTAGAATTGCATGCAAGACAATCTATTTTACCGAATTTGCCAAGATTAGTTTTTTATGGGAGGCTACTATATTGGAACAGTAAAATAATTTATTAGTCTGTTGAGTTTTCCAGTACAGTTGTTATTCGAATTCTTCTTCGTTTTGTTTGTACTTTAACTCGAGTCTAAGAATAAAGTGTGTTTTGCTTCAAGCCTGGTAGCTTGACTAATTGAATTCTATCCAGAACACAACACCTGACATTGGTCTTCTAAAATATAAGTAGTTCTCTGATAACGTGCGATTTGGCAGTGTGATTGCCTTATAATATTGCTGAGGAATTAAGGAATGGGAGTTTCGTGAATGTTTACCTCTGTTCCCAATGGTGCAATTCCAGCAGTGATTATTTCACACACCTCGTTCTGCACATGTTGCAATGTCCATGCTGAAGTGTTCACACCAGTCTGCGCACACGCCAATGTCAGCGTCCAACTCTCCACATTGTCTGCGCATGCATTGGGCTTTGTGCCATTCTGCACATGCGCTGATATCAGCAGCTGACAGAGCAGCTTTCTGAGGGAGATATACTGAGCAGCTTCCTGTGAAAGATACACTACACCTATATTACCTCCTTCTTGACAAAATGGCACAGCGACAAGAATGTTAGCAAGCAGCATTCTGACAAAATTGTGGTGGTAAACACAAAATAAAGGCTGTAACACTGGAAGAGAAGCTAGATATTACAAAGCGTTTTGAGCATAGGGGTTGAATATGCTTAACTAGAATGAGGACGTTTACCTTACACAACATTAGATGCAATGCTGAAAAGATTAAAGCAAGCTTTGTTGCTGGAACAAGTCTGAGTACCAGCAAATCTGAAATGTCACAGCCAAAGGAATTTGAAGAGATAGAGAGGCTTCTAAGTGTTTGGATAGTAGATCAAACAAAAAGGTGATCTGGGTCAACCTTTCTCACCATAAGAGAAAGCCTTATCCACTTATGCAGGTGTAAGGAAAAATGCTTAAAATCATGCAGACATGCCTGCCTTCAGTGCTAGCAGTGGGGGGATTTGCTGGTTTTAAGAACCACTATCGCTTTCATGACAAAGTTAATTGGTGAATCTGCCTGTGCAGATGCGCTGGCATTTCCTCCCATAGTAAAAAAAAAGCTGTTGAAGGAGGCTGTACCTTAGATCAAATCTTCAATTTGGATGAGACAGCTTTACACGAAGCGAATGCCGGCAAGAATCTACGTTTCTAAGATCGAAGCACATGCTCCAGGCTTTAAAATGGTAATCGATCGTATGACTGCTGCTGGATGCCAATGCCAGTCACAACTTAAAGCTCAAGTCTGTGGTGGTGTACCACTCTGCCAATCCACAAGCCTTGATATGTTACCTTAAGTCTACCCTCGACATCTACTTCAGGTCAAACAAAACAGTTTGAATGATGAGGTTAATTTTTTCTGACCTTATTGTTGATGTTTTGGAATATGTTTTGAGACAGTATTGCAGGCAAAAGAAACTGGATTTTAAGACTCTTTTCATCCTGAACAATACACCAAGCCATCCTGCCAACATTGCTGAGCTTTCTGAAAACATCAAAGTGCTATTTCTACCTCTAAACACAACCTCTCTCAATTCAACCCATGGGCCATGGTGCAATATCAGCTTTTAAAGCTTATTATTTGAGACGCCACATTCAAAAAGCTGACTGCAACTGACAGCGATAATTACGATTGTATTCTTAATTTTTGGAAGAGCTATTGACATTATTGCGGAGGCCTGGGGTGATGTCAGTAAGGACTGCCTGCATGCAGATTGGTGGCGGCTTCTCCTGGATGTGTTTTAAGATTTTAAAGGATGCGAACTGTCAGAGGAGCCCCCATCAATCAAAAGAGAATTGCAGTGCCTTTGCAAAGCAGGTTGGCTTTGAGGAAGTGGAAAGTGGGGATATTGAAGAGCTGCTGGAGTCCCACTGTGAAGACCTCTCTACAGCTGATGCCCCTCAGCCACAAGCTGTGGTGTAAGTGGAAGCTAGAGATGAAGATGAAATCCAGTATGCAGCACCATGAGAACTTTCCACTTCTCCTGTGTCTTCTATCCTCAGGGAAATTGAGAATCAGTAGCAACTCTTAGAGGACAATGATTGCAACGCACAGTGCAGCACGGTAGCGGTTTGTTCAATAAGATATCATCTGGCACCCTATGAACAGCTTCTTCAATACAGAAGAAAAAAGAGAAAGCAGCAAAAACTGAATGTATTTTTTAAAATCAGAAGCTGTCAGAAGACTAACAACAGTCATCCACTTCTAAAACCTGAAGGTGATAATGACCACCTGCATTAACAATATTTTTTCAACGCAATGTGTTAAATTTACTTTTGTTTCATTAATAAATGTGAATAAACCTTCATTCAGGCTGTGCTCTACTTTGTGTTAGGCTTATGGGTTATTTTTGAGCAATTTTTTTGCTGTTCTGCCCCTAACCCACTTTTCCCGTAGGCCCGGTGATTTCTATTAGCGATTTTCCATTAAGCGAGGTTACGTTGGAACACTACTACAGCATTATAGGAGAACTACTTGCAATAAAACATAACGCCACCGAGAGTACTGCACACCTAATGACTTCGATTTTTACCTGTGTTGGAGAGGGAACAATGCTCCCAAAAGCCCAGTTTCTGCCTTACCTTGCAATCTGCTTCTCCCAAATTTTTGTGCACACCCCGGCTCCTCCAAACCAAATTCCCAGCACTTTCAGGTAATCAGTCCTGTATGATGAAGTGGATAAAAGGATCGGTTGGCCCAGTTCCCAAGGAACATTGCCTCGCTCTTGCCTCCTGAGATCAATTCGAACAGGTCGCAGATGCTCACGAGTCCGCATCCTAACAGTGGATTTGAGTAGAAAACTGTGACACCATCCGCGTACAGGGAGGCTTTGACCTGCAGGCCTCCACTGCCAGAATAGTCACCCCTCTCAGGTTCACATCCTTCCTGACAGACTCAGCAAACTCTATGCAACAGACAAACAATGCAACAGAAAAAAGGCAAATCTGTCTGACTCCAGATCTGTTTGAGAAGCTTTCGGATTCTCACCCATTTATTGAGACCACACTAACGATGTTGGTGCAGATCCAATTTGGATTCCCTCACCAAAGCCCATTTTGAAGGGCACATCCCATGTAGGTGTGTGACATCCACTCAAATGCCTTCTCTTGGTCCAGGATTCTCAGGCAGATATATACTATCCCCATCTTGCACATAGGCAATCGTATCTGAGGAACACGAAGCTCTCAGAGATCGCCCTGCCCCGGACAGCAGGGATTTGGTCGGGGTGAATTATAGTTTCCAGAGCAGACTTGACCCAGTTAGCGATTACCTGCAAAAGGATTTTGCATTCAGCAATGAAATTTGTCGCCAATTTCTAATCCAGACCCCGACATTATTTCTGGAAGACTTGTTCATCCATTTTCTGATCCCTTTTAAAAGGCTAACATACTACTTGCTTTTCCATTTATTTGTATCTGCATATTGACTGCTGTGACCCTTGTACCAGGACAACCAGCTCCCTCTGAACACCAACATTTCCCAATCCCTCTTCGTTAGAAAAGTAAGTCTGCTGATGGACTTTTGACAAAAAAATGTATAATTCCACACTTGTTAACATTATATTCCACCTACCACACAAATATACAAATTTAGAAGAACGCAGGCCATTCAGTACTGAGGCAGCTCAGTAATTACAGAAAGTCAAGATTGAACTGAGTGCCCCTCAACTCCACTTTCCTGCATCGCCCCACATTCTTGCCCTTCTTCAGGCTTATGCCCGAAACGTCGATTCTCCTGTTCCTTGGATGTGCCTGACCTGCTGCGCTTTTCCAGCAACACATTTTCAGCTCTGATCTCCAGCATCCGCAGCCCTCACTTTATCTCATTCATTTAACTAGTCTGTATCCCTTTGCATCCTCTTTACAGAGTACTTTCCTGCCCAATATCATATCCTAAACATTCAATCCCTTTAACAAAGTCATTGAAATAGATAGACTCAGTAGTTAGCACTGCTGCGTCACAATGCCAGGTTAGATTCCTGCCTCGGCTTATGCCCGAAACGTCGATTCTCCTGTTCCCTGGATGCTGCCTGACCTGCTGCGCTGATGCTGCCTGACCTGCTGCGCTTTTCCAGCAACACATTTCCAGCTCTGATCTCCAGCATCTGCTCCAGCATCTCCATTTCTCCTCATAGATTCCTGCCTCGGGCAACTGTCGGTGTGGAATTTGTACATTCTCCCAGTGTCTGCGCGGGTGCTCCGGTTCCTACCTTAGTCCAAAAGATGTGCAGGTTAGGGTGAATTGGCTGTGCTAAATTGCCCATAGCGTTCAGGGATGTGTAGGTTAGGTGTATTAGTCAAGACAGATGCAGCACAATAGGTAGCGGTCGGAGTGGGCTTGTTCGGCTAAGTAGCCTGTTTCCATACTGTCGGGGTTCTATGATTCTATGATAAATAGCGAGGTTAAAGCACTGAAATTAGATTAGATTAGATTTAGATTAGATTACATTAGTGTGGAAACAGGCCCTTTGGCCCAACAAGTCCACGCCGACCCGCCGAAGCGCAAGCCACCCAATACCCCGACATTTACCCCTTACCTAACACTACGGGCAATTTAGCATGGCCAATTCACCTGACCTGCACATCTTTGGACTGTGGGAGGAAACCAGAGCACCCGGAGGAAACCCACGCAGACACGGGGAGAACGTGCAAACTCCACACAGACAGTTGCCCGAGGTGAGAATTGAACCCGGGTCTCCGGCGCTGTGAGGCAGCAGTGCTAACCACTGTGCCACCATGCCGCCCATAAACTAGATAGTCACTAGTTACTTTCAGCCAAACCAAAATTAATGCATTTATTGCTGTTGTAATGTTTGTTAATCAATCCTCAACATGGGTTATTGTTTCCCCTAATCTCATGAGCTCTAATGTAATGCAAGAATCTCATGGAGCATCTTATCACATTCTTTTTGAAATTCTGAACACATGGCACTCCCTGGTTCCTGCTCATTCACCATACTTGGTATAACTGCAAAATATTCAAACAGCTGCATCAAATTCATCAATAGTTTCATAAATCTGTTGGCTCTGCTTGAGACATCTTTAAATGCCTTATCAAATTGCTAAGGAAATACCAGAAGCTATTTTTAGCACTGGTGTCAGATAAGTGAGCCTATAATTGCCAGCTTGCTCTCCTCCTCCTGCCTTAAAACATGAGGGTCTTAAAGGAGGGAAGATGGATTGTAGAAAGCTTTAGGGAGAGTTTCAGGCTGAGATGGATACAGACAGTTAAACTCTCATTTACTGACAACTCCGCAAAGGGTCAGCGAACACTGGGTTAATTCACCAGAGATCCTCAGACAGCATCTCCCAAATCCACGATCACTTCCATCTAGAACAATCACGGCAGCAGATATAGCACCATCAGCTTCAAGTTCCCTTCCAAGCTACTCACCATTCTGAATTGGAAATATATCACCATTCCTTCACTGTCGCTGGGTCAAAATCCTGGAATTCTCTCCCTAATGGCATTGTGGGTGACCCCACAGCAGGTGAACTGCCGCAGTTCAAGAAGGTAAGTCAGCACCACCTTCATGGGCAAGGAGGGACAAACAGTAAATGCTAACCAGCTACCGACGCCTGCATTTCACAAATGAATAAATAAAATTACAAGATTGAAGCGCAGTGATTACATTACATTAAATGTAAAGCACAGGAAAAATAAACAGTCCAATGTCAATGCCTCTGCTCCATGCAAGCCTACTCCCATGTGTATCCCACCTGATCAGCACAGATAAATATCAACATAGACAAAGCCTGTTTGGATCACACTGGAACCATTATGTGGAATGCAGGCGTAACGATAACTTAAAACAAGATAATCCATTTTAGGAGCTCTGCTCTGCTATGGGTAAAGTACAGCAGGAATAACATTCTCTCTATTCCATGTTTTTCCACTAGACACTTGAACAACCAATAGCAGATCCTTTCAAAGACTCACAGCCTCAGCTCAAATAAGGCATTCTATTTCCATTTGATATCACAGCCCTCCCTCAATCACAATCATTCAACCTTACTGAGGATAACCAAATCTTCAAAATGTTAACAATCTGACTCCTGTTTTCTATCACTGTAAAGGATATTTTTAAAGCATTTTATTTTTGCTAATTTAAAACAAATTGTAGAATAGGACAAAGATGTGATCAAGCAAACCCAGATAATAACTAGTGTGGGCCATGGTGTTTAGACAGGGATCAGCCATGATCATTTTGATCAGATTCAACTTTTGCTCCTACTTTCTACTTTCTTATAAAACGAGCGATTGGGTCATGGTATGTCATTAGGACAATTGACCAAAAGCTCAAATAGACTGGCATTAAAGAAACACCTGTACAAAAGTGGTCGAAGAGATTTAATCGGCCTTGGTCATTAAAGACATAGTGAACAATAATGGAGAATGGAGCCCAGGAAGCAAAAGGCTCAAACTGGAGGAATTCAAAATTTTCAGGTGAGGCTCTAGGGATAAAGAGAGGCAAATGCACTGAAGGTTCTAAATACTGTATTCTCAAACTGTTTAAGATTTTTTAATGTGCAGTTTAGCATTTGCACATGATTACAAACAAAAAGTTAAATCAAATGTTTCAGCAGAGAAAATAACTACCTGCTGGCATTCAACAGAACCACAGGCGCTTTTTTTAAGTCATTCACAGGATGACAATCTCCAGCTCAGGTAGCATTTATTGCCCATACCTAACTGATGAGACACAGTAAAGATTCACCTAAATTACTACAGATCTGGAGTCACACATAGGCCCATAACAGTAACAATTGCAGATTTCCTTCCCTAAAGGGCATCAAGATTGAGACTTCATGATTTGTCTCTGTTCCCCGAAGGGCATTAATACAGCACCCACTAATTTACATTGGCAGGTTTGCCAGGCCAGTATTGTATCTATTAGAGTGCTGCGCCAATGAAAGTTTTGAGTTGAAGTAGTCTCCTCAGTAAATTACATTGAAAGGCAGTGACAGAGCAAAGGTTTAAAATATTTTTGTACACAGCAATGTGCCACACAGACAGCACAGCATAAATTTGCATTCATACTTCCTTCAGCATGGTTTAAAACAAAACCACTCCAGGGCTTGCCAGGCAGCATTAAAAAAAAAACTGGAGACCAAGTCACAGCAGTTCAACTGTTTAAGCTAGGGCACGGGAAGAAAACTGGCCAAACCCATCAGGAGAATTTCCTACTCTGAAATAATTTAACAGCCAACACATGTAGAAACCTTGGTTTAGCTTTTCATCTGAAGAAGCATGCCTCAGGCAATGCAGCAGTCCATCAGTTTTAACACAGCTGAAATGGTTAACAATACCCGAGCAGTGACAAAGAATAAGCTTGCAATTGGCATCACCATCTCAGTTTGATTCTAAATTGGTCTCAGCCACTGTACTTGAATATTGTTATTTTGCAGCAGAAAAACATTAAGAATAGGCCATCAGTTACATTTGAATTAATTACTTGCAGTTTTTTTTGTTCAAAAAAGAAATTGCAACTCCTGATTCACTTTGAAGACAGTTAGAAAACTAGTTGAGATCATGAACTTTAAAATGAATAGAGGAGCATTAAGCAAGAGGAACAGAAAGAGCACAACGTGCAGGAAGAGACTGGACAGGGAACATTGTGTTTTGTACATCCTTAAAAACATTTTGTCGTGAGTTACTAACTTTTGAAATGTAGCGGCATTAGTTTTTGCAAGCAAAGATGGCTCCTGAGCCTGTGTTGAGATTCATAAGAACATAAGACATGCGAGCGGAAGTAAGGCCATTCAGCCCATCAAGTCTACTCCGCCATTTAATCATGGCTGATGGGCATTTCAACTCCACTTACCTGCACTCTCCCCTTACCCCTTAATGCTTTGCAAGATCAAGAAATTATCAATCTCTGCCTTGAAGACATTTAACGTCCCAGCCTCCACTGCACTCCATAGCAATAAATTCCACACACCCACCACTCTCTGGCTGAAGAAAGGTCTCCTCATTTCTGTTCTAAATTGACCTCCTAATTCCAGGGCTGTGCCCATGCCTCCAAGTCTTCCCGCCTAACAGAAACAACTTCCCATCACCCACCCTTTCTAAGCCGTGCATTATCTTCTCAGTTTCTATTAGATCTCCCCTCAACCTTCTAAACTCTAATGAATACAATCCCAGGATCTTCAGCTGTTCTTCTTTTGTTAGACCTACCATTCCAGGGACCATCTGTGTGAATCTCCGCTGGACACGCTCCAGTGCCAGTATGTCCTTCCTGAGGTGTGGGGCCAAAATTGGACACAGTATTCTAAATGGGGACTAACTAGAGCTTTATAAAGTCTCAGAAGCACATGGCTGCTTTTATATTCTAATCCTCTCAAGATGAATGACAACATTAGGTTCGCTTTCTTAATCACGAACTCTACCTGCAAGTTAACCTTTAGAGAATCCTGGACTAGCACTCCCAGATCCCTTTGTACATGGCTTTATGAATTTTCTCACCATTTAGAAAATAGTCCAGGCCTGTATTCTTTTTCCCCAAAGTGCAAGACCTTGCATTTCAACACTTTGAATTTCATCAGCCATTTCCTGGACCACTCTCCTAAACTGTCTCAATTTTTCTGCAGCTTCCCCATCTCCTCCGTACCATTTGTCTGTCTACCTAACTTCGTATCATTTGCAAACTTCGCCAGAATGCCCCCAGTCTTTTCATCCAGATCATTAATATATAAAGCGTACAGCTGCAGCCACAACACTGAAGAAAGGTCTCCTCATTTCTGTTCTAAAGCTATGATGATTGAGCAATTATTGATAGTTGCACACCAGTGACACAGTTTTATTTGCAACATCTCAATTTAACTAAGTCAACAGACAGGCCTTCAGTTTAACATTTTATCACAAAGCTAGAGCTCCTAACCATGCAAATAGTCCCTCAATAAAGTGTCACTGTTGCGTTCATACTTTGGAGGATGGATTCACATACAACCAATTCTCAACCGGCACAGCGGTACCACAATACAAAAATGTTGGAAATAATCATCAGGCAGCGATTGACAAGAGAGGAACAGAGTTAACGTTCAGGTCAACATTCAGAGCCTAATAGGAGAAAGTGAGGACTGCAGATGCTGGAGTTCGAGTCAAAAAGCGCAGTGCTGGAAAAGCACAGCCGGTCAGGCAGCATCCAAGGAGGAGAAGAATCAAGGCTTCGAGCATAAGCACTTCGTCAGGAATGAGGCTTGAGGCCTAAGGGGACTGAGAAATAAATTGCAAGGAGTGGGGCTGGGGGCTGCAGGGAGAAGGTAGCTAAGAGTGCGATAAGTAGACGAAGATGGGGGGGGGAAAGTGATAGGTCAGACAGGACGGTGGAGCGGACAGGTGAGAAGGATAATGGACAGGTAGGACAGATCAAGAGGGTGGTGCCAAGTTGGAAGGGTGGATCTGGGATAAGGAGGAGGGGGAAGGGAAGATCAAGAAACTGGTAAAATCCACATTGATCCCATGTGGTTAGAGGTTCCCAAGGCAGAAGATGAAGCATTATTCCTTCAGGCTTCAGGTGGTTAGGGTTCGGTAGTGGAGATGGCCAAGGACCTCCATGTCCTTCGCGGAGCGAGAGGGAGAGTTAAAGTGTTCGGCCACAGGGTGGTGTGGGGTTGTTCAGTGTGTGTGTTTCCCGGAGATGTTCTCTGAAACATTCCGTAAATTGGCGTCCTGTCTCCCCAATGTAGAGGAGACCACATCGGGATTAACAGACACAGATGATTAAATTAGATTCCCTACAGTGTGGAAACAAACCCTTCGGCCCAAGCAGTCCACACCGACCCTCCGAAGAGTAACCCACCCAGACCCATTTCCCTTTGACTAATGCACCTAACACGATGGGTAATTTAGCATGGCCAATTCACCTGACCTGCACATTTTTGGACTGTGGGAGGAAATCCACGCAGACACGGGGCGAATGTGCAAACTCCACACAGACAGTCACCCGAGGAATCGAACCTGGGATCCTGGGGCTGTGAGGCTGCAGTGCTAACCACTGAGCCACCAGGCGGCACCTAACAGGATGGGCAATTTAGCATGGCCAATTCACCTGACCTGCACATCTTTGGACTGTGGGAGGAAACCCACGCAGACACGGGGAGAATGTGCAAACTCCACACAGTCACCCGAGGAATCAAACATGGGATCCTGGTGCTGTGATCCGGGCGGCACAAAGATGTGTGGAAGTACAGGTAAATCTCTGTCAGATATGGATGGATCCTTTGGGGCCTAGGACAGAGATTTGGTTGGTGGGGTTGGGGGGGGGTCGTAGGAGGCTTTGCATTTCTTGCGGTGGCAGGGGAAGGTGCTGAGAGTGGAGAGCAAGTTGGTGGGGAGGGGTATGGACTTAACAAGGGAGTTGCAGAGGGAATAGTCTCTCCGGAACACAGATAAGGGTGGGGAGGGAAATATACCTCTAGTGGTAGGGTGCGTTTGTAGGTGGCCACTTTACACCTTGCCACTAAGCGCTCTCGCTCTTCCCTATACTTTGTCTCGTCACTGCTTCAAATCCGACCCACTATAGTGGTGTCATCAGCAAATTTGTAAATGGAGTTAGAGCTGAATTTCAGAGTGAATAAGGAGCATTTAAAGGGCTGAATATGCAGTCTTACAGGGCACTTGTGTTCAGGCTAATTGTGGAGGAAGTGTCATCACCTATCCTTACTGATTATGGCCTAAGGGACATAAAGCTGAGGATCCAGTTGCAGGGGTGGGGGAGCAGACTCTGTCTCGGAGTTTGATTAGAATTATGGTGAAGGCAGAACTAAAGTCAACAAATAAGAGTCCGACCCAGGTGTCCTTTTTATCCAGACAATAGGCAAATTGTAATGCATTCTGGCAATCTGGGAGGCTGGCGTTGACGTATGCCATTACTAACTTCTCAAAACACTTCATAATGAAGGATGTTACAGCCACCAGCCAGTAGTCATTAAGACATGATGCCCGATTTTTCTTTGGCACTGGGATGATAGTGGTCTTCTTGAAGCAGATGAGAATCTCATCACAGTAAGGAGAGTTTAAAGGTGTCTGCGAGTACTCCTGCCAGCTGGTCTGCACAGGACCCGAGTGCATAACTGGGGACTACATCCAGGCCAGCAACTTTCTGTGGGTTCACTCTCAACTGTTTGACAATTCAAATATTTAAGAGATGCACTGCAAAACTTTGTACTTTGTTTGGAATACCTCAACCTGCTAATGTGACTGCTATTCATCGAATAAATCTTTATAAAAAAATCATTTTTCCACTTTTGTTTTAATTGGCAGACCTCCAAAGGTCCAAATGTTTAACGGTTGAAAAATAGTTTTGTAAGATTCAGGAAATGAGCTCTGGGCATATTCAACATTAAAAGCATCAAATGACAATATGAAGAAAGAAATGAACTTAAGGAGAAATCAAACCAAGTGCACTGGCCACTATGGAAGAAAGATGAAGATTAAAAAATGGGGTATGACAAGGAAATTAAAAGGAATCCTCACACTGCCTCTTTGAATTCAAGTGGGACAAGCAATGACCAATTGTTTTTTTTTTACTCGTCCAGTCTAATGCAGAAAGCTCTATTCCAGATGAAGGACTTTTGCCCGAAACGTCGATTTTCCAGCTCCTCGGATGCTGCCTGACCTGCTGTGCTTTCCCAGCACCACTCTATCTAGACTCTATATGCATTCCCACTTCAGTGCATTCCTAATGGCAACTTAGACACTCAAGAGAACAGTAGGAAAGTGCTCAGCTTGCCGATTTGACTTACTGATTTCTACGGGTGATCTTCCAAATGGCAAAAATGGAATTATGACAAAACTCGGATGGCCTTGGATTGATTAGTTGTCAGTGGTTTGGATAAAGTTCCCGAACAGTGTTCAAAGGGTGCAAAATTGAAATGCTGTAGGACAGCAGGCCAAACTGCAAATTGCACAGGATAACAATGAACAGTTTGTAGTACTTTTGGAACAGGGACACCTCAGGGACAGGACCATGTACTACTTCTAACCAGAGGGTTAAAAGATCTTGTTAGCTTTTAGATTTTGAATTTTCAAGTTTGTAAAGTCCGCATGACGGGCAACATTTCCATTAAAGCCAGTGTAACCAGTACACATACCGAATAACTATTTGTAGATGGGTGGGTATGCATTGGACAGCAGAATTACAGGAAAGAGTGTGGAGGATCATCACAAGTTACAGAAGGTGGGGCATTTGAACCTAAAAGAGCTTTAGAACACATGTAATGGCAGCCCAAAACATGAAAGAAAGAAAAAAGTCCAGCAACACAAAAAGAAGCAAGTTTAAAGACCCAACCTACCACTGGCCAAACAGACAGAAAAACTTAGAAAATAGAAGCAAGATTAGACCATTTAGTCCTTTGAGCCTGCTTGCCTCGATCACAATGCCATATTCGTACTTTCTTCCCATACCCCTTGATGTTTTTAATGTTTAAAAATGTAACTGTTCTTTTCTTGAGTAATTAAATGATTTAGCTTCTATAGGTCTCTGAATGCAGAATTCCACTGTTTCACCATCCTCCAAGTGAGAGAATACATCTCATCTTTATCCCAAATGGTCTACTCTATATCCCAAGACAGGACAACTGTGATGTACGAGGTCTGGTTGCCATACTTGACAATGACAGAGGTGCTGATTGGAAATTTGGCAGTGAGGAAGCAGTTTAAGAGAACTAAGGGCCTTTGCCCAAAACATCGATTTTCCTGCTCCTCGGATGCTGCCTGAACTGCTGTGCTTTTCCAGCACCACTCTACTCCAGAATAATGTTTGTCATTGCCTATAATCTTACAGTTCACGACAGAAGGATGCAGTGTAAAAGATTTGAGAACACTGGGCATTGAAATCTCAGGATTTTCCATGTTTGTGCAATAATGTACTCACTTTTGATTTGATTTATTGTTGTCACAGATATCTAAGTAGAGTGAAAAGTTTTATTTTACAGGCAGATGAAGGAACATACAAGGTTACAGCTGCACAGGAAGTGCACCAGAGCGAGATCAACATTAGATTGAAATTAGAAGGGTTATTCAGTAGTCTGATAACAGTGGGGAAAAGGCTCAAAGAATTTGATCCAGATACAGTACATCGGTTTATGTGTATTTAAGGTTCTGTACCTTCTACCTGACGGAAGAGGTAGACTTCCTTGATGACGTTGGCAGCCTTTCCATGGCAACGCAAAGTGCAGATGGAGTCCAAGGACAGAAGGTTGGCTTGTGTGATGGTCTGGTCTATGTTCCCAACTTCTGAATTGAATTATTTCCTACCACATGTATTCGATATCAAATAGTCAAAAGGGCGTACCGTCGCCACGCAGAGGCACCATTAATATTATTATCTTAAAAGTAAAATAAAAAATAAAGAAAGATCACTTAAAGGGAGTCCAAATTTTCTTCTCCGCTGCTCCAGTCTCACTCCAGGCTACACCAGCCCATGCCACGCTGTCACCAGTCTCACTCCAGGCTACACCAGCCCACGCCATGCTGTCACCAGAGCCTCAATCCAGGCTACACCAGCCCACGCCACGCTGTCACCAGAGCCTCAATCCAGGCTACACCAGCCCACGCCACGCTGTCACCACAACCTCACTCCAGGTTACACCAGCCCACAGCATGGCTCCACCAGAGTTGTCCAGCTGCAGGTTTCACAGCTGCCTCTGAAGCCACCGCTGCTGCTCCGGAATCCATCAAAGCCGCCTTCCTCTCTTTATCAGGTAAGTTTGGGCAAAAACTAAATAAAATTGAGAAAAGAAGGGCACAAAGGGGAAAAAAAAGGAAAAGAAAAAAGTGAACAAAGAGGAGGACAAGCCCAGGCACAGGAGCCCGGATGCTGTCGACTCTATCACTGCCATCTATACTAAAGTTTCTTACAGTCTTGGGCAGTGTAGTTGCCAAAACAAAGTTGTGATGCACCCAGATAAAATGCTTTCCATGGTGCATCTGTAAAGGTTGGTGAAGGTCCTTATAGTCATGCTGAATTTCCTAAGCCTCTTGTGGAAGTAGGGGCATTGTTGTGCCTTCTTGTTGCAGGCCCTGATCTTGCAACCACAGCAAATTTAAAAGTGGCAGAGTTTAAGTTTGGTCATGTTTCTAAAATTGTTCAAAGTGTTGGTTACATAAATGTTCCTCTCCAAGTCAGTTTCTTGTAGTGTTGTTGGTAACACGTCGTCATTTTAGGAAAGCAAATTGTCTACATCACACCTGCTTCTAAAAATACTGCAGTGCAGTATTGGGCTGCAGTTTGTTTTCTTTTGGTATCTTTTAACTCTTCAAATACTAAAACAGTACCATTGCACCAAAACATTTAGAAAACGGGGCAAGCCCATTTCGACTCCCCCCTCCCCCTAACTTGGTAGAAACCTGCAGTCACGACAACCTCAGAGCAATCCAAAGTTTCTTCCTCCAACACTCTTAATTTCAAACTCCCAAATATAATTCCTGATCTCTGACCCCGTGGAAAATTCTATAGGTAACTAAAAATATAAAGAGACAGAAATACACAAGCAGTATCTGTGGACAGGAAAACAAGTAAAACTTCACACCCGGGAGCTTTCAAATCTACCAATTCAGATTTAGACCATGGCCTGACTGAAACTAAATCTTCAAAACCCTCCAATCAAGTTTCAGCCTCTTATTGTAGTTAAATGTCTTTCAAATGGAAGTCACACATAACGACCTGATTAGTTCACTGAGCACAGTGAACTATCCCTCCTCACCGTCTGCCTGCAACCCTTAGCTTTGTTGACCATGCCATTCGCATAAGACTCTTCAGTTGTCCTGCCACTCTCTTGGTTTCTTTCTGCATGTTTAGTTGTGACTGGAGGAACAAGAGCAACGGTATCTCTTTCTGCTTGATCCCATTACAGCTAGAATCTTTTGAAGAGCCATATTTCTCGTCGTTTTGGTGAAAACAGCTGAAAAGACACTGGGTTACGCATTCATGATGAAAACCTATTCATGATGAGCACGATCACCTCACAGCACCAGGGACCCAGATTTGATTCCAGCCTCGGACGACTGTGTGTGGAGTTTGCACATTTCCCCATGTCTGTGTGGGTTTCCTCTGCGTACTCCAGTTTCCTCCCACAATCTAAAGATGTGTAGGTTAGGGTGAATCGGCAATGCTAAATTGCCCATAGTGTTCAGAGAAGTGTAGGTTAGGTGTATTAGTCAGGAGAAAGTGAGGACTGCAGATGCTGGAGATCAGAGCTGAAAATGTGTTGCTGGAAAAGCGCAGGTCAGGCAGCATCCAAGGAGCAGGAGAATCGACGTTTTGGACATGAGCCCTTCTTCAGGAATCATTCCTAAAGAAGGGCTCATGCCCGAAAAGTTGATTCCCCTGCTCCTTGTATTAGTCAGGAGTAAATGTAGAGTGATAGGGTGGGAGGAGAAATGGGTCTGGGTGGGTTACTCTTCAGAGGGTCGGTGTGGACTTGTTGGGCCAAAATGATCCATTTCCACACAGTAGAGATTCGATGATATTAGAGTTTTAGACATTCAGACAAAAGTATTATCATGGAATCACAGAATCCTTGCAGGGCGGAGGCAGACCATCAAGTCACACTAACCCTCCAAATAGCAAGCCACCCAGACCAACCTCCCCCATCCTATCATGTAATTCTGCATTTCCCTTGGCTAATTCACCTCGTCTGCACATCCCTGGAAACTGTGATCAATTTAGCATGGCCAATCCACCTAACTTGCATACCTTTGGACTGTGGGAGGAAACCTGTGCACCCAGAGGAAACCCACGCAGACACGGGGAGAATGTATCTGTGTGGAATATGCACAGTCACCCGAGGGTGAAATCAAACCGCGGATCCCTTCAGGGATGCAGCACTAACCGCTGAGCCACTGCTGCCCTAAAAGAGTAGAAAGAGCTTTACTGTGTATCTAAACACCTGCTTTCTAAAAGCTGGAGGAGCTTGATGGGGACAATGTCGAGGGGGTGTTACGCTCATTTTAAGAGTAGGAGGAGTATATCCTGTATTTAGCCGCTGCTGAATCAGTCTTAGGATTTTAATGACGATTGTGCCGGGAAAGCTTTTCTTTCAGTTTCATACAGCAGAGAGAGCTTTACGCTGTTTCCAACCCCGTGCTATCCCTATCCTGGGAATGTTGGATTGGAACAATGTATTTCTTTATGTACATATATTTCTTCAAAGACAAATTTGGCACATTTCTCATGCATGTATTTTCAAAATTTCAAAAGGACTGATCATATTAGTTAGATTTAACAAATACTGTGGGACTGAGGCTGCCAATGAGCATTCCATTCAGGCAATTATTTAAACCTTTCAACAATTTAATATAGGATTGATTACACAGGCAGAATTCTAAATTATCAATGTTCATGTTAAATGTTGATAATTTGGGTTGAGCAAAAGATTCATCATTGTCGGTTTTAAACTAAAAACAAGAAAAATCACAGCAAAGCTTTTCCCTATTCATTCCATTTGAAATTTATGTAGGTAATGCATGCTGATAGCATTAGGATTACTAGATGGAGGAGCAAGTGAAATAGGCATCTGAAAGAACAATAGAACTAACAATAATAATTGCTAGATCTGCAAAACCAGGGAGAAATCAAGTTGGACAAACTAACTTGTTCCAACACCCACACATCCAGAAGCAGACCTCTTAGCTTTCAAGCAGCTGAGTGAAGTGAGTGGAAACATCAACTTTTGCATACATCTGAAAGTAGTTTCAGATGCTTGAGGAACTTGTGGCTTCACCAGATGTATATCTGCACATCAAGTAGTGCACAAAAAAACAAAATTACCTTAGTACTGAGTGCCAGGAAAACAGGAACAGGGAGAAAATGTTTAAGAGCTGTGAGGTTATACTGCAGCTCTTTAAACCCCTGGTTAGACCACACTTGGAATATTGTGTTCAGCTCTAGTTTCCCTATTATAGGAAGGATGTCAAAGCTTTAGAGGGTGCAGAAGTGTTTTACCAGGATGCTGCCTAGACTCAAGGGCATGTCTTCTGAAGGAAGGTTGAGGGAGCTAGGGCTTCTCTCATTGGAACAAAGAAGGATGAGAGGTGACTTTATAGAGCTATACAAGATGATGAGAGGCATAGATACAGTGGTTAGTCAGAGACTTTTTCCCAGGTGGAAATGAGGGGGCATAATTTTAAGGTAATTGGAGGAAGGTTGAGGGGTGATGTCACAGGTAGGTTCTTTGCACAGAGAGTGGTAGATGCGTGGAATGCACTGCCAGCTGTGGGAGTAGAGTCAGATACATTAGGGACATTTAAGCGACTCTTGGATAGGCAGATGGATGACAGTAAAATGAAAGGTATGTTGGCCAGTTTGATCTTAGAGTAGGATAAAAGGTTGACACAACATGGAGGGCCAAAGGGCCTGTACTGTGCTGTACTGTTCTATGTTCTACATTCTATGTCCAAACTCCATCCACATAAGTTGGCTCCATATTGCTTAAATCAAATTTATACAATGCCTTTAAAATAATACAATGTCCTCAAGATATTGCAGAGGCAGTATCAAAGGGGATACAGGGTAAATGGTCAAACATTTGGTCACAAAGCTAACTTTTAACATCTGTACAATCATTCAAAGGCCATTTGGTTAATCTGATTACACCCTCAGCTCTACTTCCCCACCAACCCTTTCACTCCCTTTTATTCAAGCACTTAACTCAACATTACTATTATTCAATGATCCAGCTGCTCAGCTCTTTGGAGAAATGAATTCCACAAATAACAACCCTCAAAAAAGATTTTACCTTAAATGGGACACCCCTTATTTTTAAAACTGCCTCACCTGATTATAGTCTCTTCCATAAGATGCAACATCCCTCAATGTCCACCATATCAAATTTGTTCAAGATCCTCTATGTTCAAGTAAGATCACCTTTGATTCTTTTAAACTTGAAATGGATACAGGGTTGACCTCTACTGAAAAGAGGGCTCCTTCATCCAAGGAAATCAGTCAAGTGAATCTTCTCTGAACTGCTTTTCATTGGTGAAACTTCATCTGAGGTACTGCAATTGACAATCCTAGGTCATGACGACAGATAACCCCTCTGCGCCTCCAGGACCAATAAAATGAATTTTCTCTGCATGCTTCTAACCTATTATAACCTTAAGGAGACCAAAACTACATATTACTCCAGACGTGGTCTCACCAACACCCTGTATACCTGCAGAAAATATTCGCTGCTAAATATTTCATTCCTCTCACCAACATTCAATTTGCCTTTCTCATCACTTGCTGCACTTGCATACTCATTTCTTGTGATTCATGGATTTGTGTACCAGAACATCGAGATCCTTAGGTGCACAATCTATATTTGCATAAATAGTTTTACTCTTCTCTTCTTTCCAGCAAAGTGGACAAACTCTCATTATCCCACCTTCTATTACATCTGGCCACTCACTCAATGTATTATATCCTCTTTGCAGAGGCTTCATTTCCTCTTCACAACTATCTTGAGTCAACAAAAAATCTAGGAGCCATTCATTTGGTCCCTTCTTCCAAGTCCTTGCTGTGGATTATAAACGGTTGCTGCCCCAGCACTCAACCCTATGGAACTCGACTATCAGCCTGTCAAATTGAAAGTTATCCATGTATACCTACTCTTCATTTCCTGATGGCTAACTAATCCTCTACCCATGCTGTGTTAGTAGTCTTTAACGTGGCACTTTGTCAAGTGGCGTTTTGGAAATACAAGTACACCAAAGCTACAAGGTCCACTTTAGCCACCTTGCCTGTACCACTTCATAATAATTCTATTAATTGTTTCAAATATGAAAACCCTCCCACAAATCCAGCTGAATCTGCCTGACCACATTAAGATGTGAGAAGTAAACTGCTATGCCCACCTTTGTAATAGATCTCAGCCTTACCTATAACAAATGTTAAGCTGAAAACCCTGTTGTTTCCCGCTTTCTGTCATTCGCCATTTTTGAATTAAGGAGCTACTTTTCTTATTTTCCAATCCAGTAGGCTATCCAGGAAACTTTGGAATATGACAATTATGGATCTGCTATCTTGCAGACCCTAATTTTAAGGCTCCCAAGACAGAGACCAAATTTTGCATATTTATCAGCCTTTACTTCCCATAGTTTTCTCAGTACCTTTTCCCTTGCAAGTGTAATCATTTTAAGTTCCTGTCTCACTCTTACACCTTGATTTAAAATTATTTCTCAAATGTCACTAGTGTTTTCTATAAAGACTCAAAATATCAGTTTCTTCACTCAGAAGCGATATTATTTCCTCAGGAGTGCAACTAAAGCTCACCAGGCCTGTTCCCAGGACAGCAGGACCATCCTCTGAAGAGAGATTAAATAAACTAGAGCTGCATTCTCTACAGTTTCAAAGAATGAGAGGTTCTCACATTGAACCCTGTGAAACACTTTAAAGGGACAGACAAGGTATGTGCAGAGAAGACATCCCCTGAGTGGGGAGTATAGAACCAAGAGCAAAATTTAAGAATAAACGGAGTGCCACTTAGGCCCAAGATGAGAAGAACTTTTATTCAGAGGGTTGGGAATTCTCTATGTGGAAACTTAGTCTTTGAGTACATTTAAGTTAGAGATTGATAGATAACTGACTACCAGTAATCCAGTGGCATACAGATATTACTCAGATTGGGTTGGCTAAAAGGTATTGAAGTGTTCGATTGCCTTAATTGTATTGAAAAGTAGGCTGGACTTGACAAGCTGAAAGTTTTATTTAAACACTTTCACCATTGCCTAATATTCCTGACATTAGCTCCCCAGGCTCTCCTGAAATCCAATGTTCACTTCAATTACCCTTTCCAAACAACTTTCTCTCAAATTCTAATTCATCCATTCTTGTTAAATTTAGTAATCATTCCGCGCTGGCTTTGAAACTTTGTATAGTCTTCAGACCTACCACCAAACTTTACAGTTGACAGATCCTTAACCTCTTCAACTCGGCACAGGTAATGCTTCCATCTCATTGTCTCTTTCTCTGGAAAGACCTTAAGGGAATATCTTAAAGGAGGAAGTGGGGGGGCAGGGAGCTTCTCAGGGCGCATTCTGAAACACTAGTTCATTGAAGACAGCTTATGAATTTAGTGCCAGATGTGTCTGTTTTTGATATATTTAGATCTGAGACATGGAAGGTGGACAAATTTCTGTTGCAAAAACAAATCAAGATGACACAACAGCTAACTTTGCTACATAGATTTTAATGTCAGACTGTTCAAATGCTGGTTTATACAAAGCTGCAAAAATTAGCTGGTAGTCACTTAATAATTGCCCAATTTGCACTCACCAGGAGGGTTTCCAGTATCAGAATATCATTGCAGTGTTCCAGATTATTATTTCCAGTGTTATTACCCTTATTCACCAATAGCAACATATTCTGCAATTTTTGAAAAGATTTGTAGCTCAGGTTCAGGTTCGGCTTGTAAGTTTGAGCTGGCAGGTTTGTTTTTCAGACGTTTCGTCACCATGCTCGATAACATCATCAGTGAGCCCCCAGTGATGTGCTGGTGTTCTGCCCCACTTTCTATTTGTGTGTCTTGGTCCCTTAAGGTGCATATCATTTTTGGTTCTTTTTCTCAGAAGTTGGTAAATAGGGTCCAAAACGATGTGTTTATTGAGAGAGTTTGGTTTGAAAGCCAGGCCTCTAGGAATTCTTGTGTCTCTCTGTTTTGCCTGTCCTCAGAAGGATGTGTCCTTCTTCGTCTGTATGTATGTGGATACTAGTGGTAGTGGATCATGTCTTTTGGTACCTATACATACCTATACAGCGTATTCAAGAAGAATGGCTCACCTTCCACCCTACCAACCTTCACATAAACCAAATCATCCGCCGACATTTCCGCCACCTCCAAACAGACCCCACCACCAGGGATATATTTCCCTCCCACCCCTCTCCGCCTTCCGCAAAGACCGTTCCCTCCGTGACTACCTGGTCAGGTCCACGCCCCCCC
>NW_025215381.1:591745-599852 GCF_004010195.1 Chiloscyllium plagiosum
AGGTGGGCGGGAGTCCTGATTGTGAAAGTAAGCTTGGAGGCGGAGGCGACGGAAGAATTGTTCGATGTCACGGCGTGTATATCTCCTTCCCCACTGACCTATTGTACTCTATGCTACTCTCTCCCCACCCCCCCCCTCCTCTAGCTTATCTCTCCATGCTTCAGGCTCTCTGCCTTTATTCCTGATGAAGGGCTTTTGCCCGAAACGTCGATTTTGCCTGTCCTCGGATGCTGCCTGAATTGCTGTGCTCTTCCAGCACCACTGATCCAGAATCTGGTTTCCAGCATCTGCAGTCATTGTTTTTACCCAATAAACACAGTCCACCAATTCTTAAACAACAAACCCAAACAAGTAAACACAACACGCCCAGAAACTCTAGCCACACTACCATACATCAAAGAGATTTCTGAGATGACTACCAGACTACTCAGACCCCTTGGCATCATGGTAACCCACAAACCTGCTAACGCACTGAAACAGCTACTAATGAACCTAAAGGACTATACCAACAACCAGTAAAACGAATGTAATTTACAAAATACCATGCAAGGACTGTAACAAACACTACATCGGAAAGACAGGCAGAGAAGTAGCCACCAAAAGACATGACCCACTATCACTCATATCCTTACATACAGATGAAGGACGCGACTTCAACTGGTCAACACATCCAACCAAGGACAGGCGAAACAGAGACACGCATGAGAATTCCTAGAGTCCTGCCACTCAAACCAGAACTCCATCAATAAACACATCAATTTGTACCCATTTACCAACCATTTAACATGAGAAAAAGAACTGGAAATGATATCACCCAGCTTAGAGACACCAAAACACAAATAGGAGCAGGTCAGAACACCAGCACTTCGCCAGAGGCTCACTGTTAAATACTACCTAACATGGTGATGAAACATCTGAAAACAAATCTGCCAGCTCAGGGAGCAAACTTACAACCCGAACCTGAACTACAAATCTTCTCAATATCGCAAATACCTATGGATGCAATATGCTAAATCTAGCTGAAAGATGGGAAACCAAAGCCATCTGACTGAGCGCCACCCACGAACAACTGTACTTGATGAGTTTTGAGAAGATTTGTAGCTCAGGTGCAGGTTCTGGATCTAAGTTTGCTTGCTGAGCTGGCAGATTTGTTTTCAGATGTTTCATCACCATACAAGGCAACATCATCAATAAGCCTCCAGTGAAGCTCTGCTGTTATGTCCTGCTTTCTATTTGGATGGTAGATGGGGTCCAAATCGATGTGTTTGTTGATAGTGTTCAGATTAGAATACCATGCTTCTAGGAATTCTCATCCATTTCTCTGTTTGGCTTGTCCAAGGATGGATGTGTTGTCCCAGTTGAAGTGGTGCCCTTCTTCATCTGTATGTAAGAATACTAGTGATAGTGTCGTGACTTTTTGTTGCTAGTTGATATATCCTGGTGGCTAGCTTTCTGCCTGTTTGTCCAATGTAGTGTTTGTTTTTGCAAGGTATTTTGTAAATGACGTTTGTCTTGCTTGTTGTCTGTACTGGGTCATTTAAGTTTTAGTGTGTTGGTAGGTTTGTGGGCTACCATGACGACAAGAGGCCTGAGTGGTCTGGCAGACATTTCCAAGATGATGTCGGGGAGAGTAGCTAGGGTTTCTGAGCGCGTTTGTCAGCTTGTTTGGGTTTGTTGCTGAGAAATCAGTGGATTGCATTCATTGGGTACCCATTCTTTTTGAACACACTTGTATAGGTAATTTTCCTCTGTGCTGCAGTATGTAGTGGCTCATTGAAATAATGTGGCAATTCCGCACCAAAAAACTTTACTCACTAATACAACAGACCATGAATGGTCAGACACAGTACGACAAGGCACAGACATTAGACTGCGACAAACACAGAAAAGAGAACAACTGCACCTGCAGAAAAAAACTAGACAAACTCACAAAATAACAATACACACAACACAGAAGCATGGATTTTAAAAAAAACTTATCTAACAAGCACTGAAAAAGCCAATTTCCAGAATGCAGACAAGAAAGATTTCTTAGCAGCATTAGAAACAACACAAAGACAACAAACTCAGAAACCCATCAAACTATCAGGCAGACAATTGCACCAACATTAAGCAGGAAAAAGGAAGGAAACACACACAATACACAAGAAAGGAAAGCACTAGAAGGACTCAACAAAAAAATTAAAATATTGTTATCCTACCTGCAGACAAAGGACGCTCGACAGTCATTTTAAACCAAACAGACTACATTGCTTGCAGACACTGACACTTACCAACAGGTGGCAATAAACCCGACCCCACAATAAGAGAACCGAATCACGGCCTTACTCAAAAAAAATCAGAAATTTGAAGAATTAAACAAAAACTGAAACCAAGCAGATCCAACATGACCTGCTTCTATGGATTTCCCAAAATCCATAAACCAGGAGACCTCCTCAGATCCATAGTCTTGCTGCCTAGAACACCAATGTACAGGTTAGCCAAGGAACTACACCAAAGACTACAACACTGAGAAGACTCATGCCACTGCATTCACTCCACCCAAGAATTCCTGAACACCAAAGACACCAGGATAGAAGAGGATGAAGTAACGGTCTCCTTTTCCGTACCAGCTCTGTTCACATCCATCAATGTCAACCTGGCCAAAGACACAATGACTACATTATTAGAAGAACCAAAGACACATACATCAAACACCATCTTCATCAACAAGGACAACATTGTCAAGCTAGTGGACCTATGCCTTACCACCCACTTCACTTTCAGCAACAAAACCTACAGTCAAAGCAATGGAACACCCATGGGATCTCTGATATCAGGGTTCTTAGCAGAGGCAGTAATGCAGAGACTCAAACAAACAGCTCTGTCAACCATCCAACTCCAACTTTGGGTCCGCTACACAGATAACACCTTTGTCATCACTAAACAAGTTAGAGGAAACCTTTAAGACCACCAATAATATTCTTACTGGCATAAAATTCACAAAAGGGGAGGAAAACAACAACAAACTACCATACCTAGATGTCACAATAGAGCGAACAGTCAATGGGGAACTTCAAACCAGCGTCTACAGCAAAATACATATGGACCAAATACTGAACTACAGAAGCAATCGTCCCAATATCCACAAACGAAGCCACATTAGAACATTATTTCAACGAACCACCACACACTGCAGCACAGAGGAATTATGAAGAGCACAGGAAAATCACTATACAGCTTATTCAAGAAGAAAAAGGATACCCAATGAACACAATCCACCGATTTCTCAGCAACAAACCCAAACAAGCAGACAAAACATGTCTAGGAACCCTACCCACTCTTCCCTACATCAAAGACATCTCGGAAATGACTGCTAGACTACTCGGACCACTTGGGGTCATGGTAGCCCACAAACCTACCCACACACTAAAACAGCAGCTAATCAAAGACATCTCGGAAATGACTGCTATACTACTCAGACCACTTGGGGTCATGGTAGCCCACAAACCTACCCACACACTAAAACAGCAGCTAATGAACTTAAAAGACCCAATATGTACAAGCAAAATTAACATTTACAAAATATCTTGCATGAACGTAACAAAAACAACATTGGACAAACAGGCAGAAAACTAGCCACCAGGATACATGAACATCAATTAGTCACAAAAAGATATGACCCACAATCACTAATATCCTTACATACAGATGACGAAGGACAGCACTTCGTCTGGGACAACACATCCATCCTTGGACAAGCCAAACAGAGACACAGGCGAGAATTCCTAGAAGCATGGCATTCCAACCGAAATTCTATCATCAAACACATTGATTTGGATCCCATCTACCACCCCTGATAAAAAGAACACGAAATGACATCACCAACCTAAGGGAACCTGAATACAAATAGAAAGCAGGACATAACACCAACACTTCACCAGTGATATATTGATGATGTTATCTAGTATGATGATGAAACATCTGAAAACAAACCTTCCAGCTCAGCGTGCAAACTTACATCCAACAACTTTATTCCCTACATGAATGCCTCAGGAAACAGGTATTACCAAAATGTCTCAAGTACAAACCACCGCTCAACACCCCACAAACCAGAAGAATATTAGAACAGAATGACGGCAGCATGCTGAGACAAATAATCAACAATGTCCACAATCAACTCCATAAATACAATCAGGAAATTTCATGCCAAAAAAAACTTTATACATCAAAGTGACTGACCATGAATGGACAAGCACACTAGAATGGGCTTTCAGCATCAAACAGCAGACCAGGAGAAAAAAACTCTCCCTACAAGACAAACTGGACAAGCTCACACAAAACAACAACATAGACAATTCAGAAGCTTGGGTTAAAAACCTACTGGGACCTATCACTAACAGATATGGAAAAGGCCACCCTACTAAGAGAGATGAACTACAACTACAGAGACATGAACAAAAAGGACTTCTTAGCAGCATTAGAATCAACCCTGAAAGACAACAGACTCTCAGAAAAAACACAGCAGACCGTTTGATTAGATGAGATGAGATTCCTAAAAGTGTGGAAACAGGCCCTTCGGCCCAACAAGTCTACACCAACCTTCCAAAGAGTAACCCACCCAGATCCATTTCCCTCTGACTAATGCACCTAACGTTATGGGCAATTTAGCATGGCCAATTCACCTGACCTGCACATCTTTGGACTGTGGGAGGAAACCAGAGCAGCTGGAGGAAACCCACGCAGACAGGGGGAGAATGTGCAAACTCCACACAGACAGTCGCCTGAGGCTAGAATCAAACCCAGGTACATGGCGCTGTGAGGCAGCAGTGCCAACCATTGAGCCACCGTGCCGCCCCTTGCACCAACAGTAAGCAGGAAAGAGGAAGGGAACCCCTCAACACACAGGAAAGGCAAGTCCGAGAAGGACTCAAAAGACTGAAAATTTGTAATCCTACCTGCAGGAAAAGGGTACATGATCATCACCCTAAACAGAACACAGAACCTCTCGATTATCCAGCATTCAATTATCCGAATTTCGGATTATCCTGCAAGATCACACGGTCTGATGCTTGGTGAAACTGTTATCCAGTATTCGATTAACCAAACAAAATACTTCCCACCCGTGTCCTTTGGATAATCAAGGTTCTTCTGTACATTGAAAAGATGAACAGATATCAACACTTCCCAACAGGTGGCGATAGACCCGGCTCCACAGTTAGAAAACCATATCACAGCCGCATTGAAGCATCTTCATAAATCAGGACGAATTAACAAGACAGTTCTCCAGAAAAAAGGAAACCTGATGGATCCAACATACACCGCTTCTACAGATTACCTAACGTACACAAACCAAGCCCTCCTCAGACCCACAGTCTCACTCCCTGGCACACCAACATATAGGAACGCCACCGAAAACTGAAGTACCCAGTGGAAGACTCATTCAACTCAAAAGAACAAAAGAACAAAAAGAATAAAGAAAATTATATCAAGGAATAGGCCCTTCGAGTCTACAAGCCTGCATTGATCCAGATCCTCTATCTAAACCTGTCGCCTATTTTCTAAGCATCTGTATCCCTCTGCTCCCTGCCCATTCATGTAACTGTCCAGATACATCTTAAGTGACACTATCGTGCCTGCCTCTACCACCTCTGCTGGTAACGTGTTCCAGACACCCACCATCCTCTGTGTAAAAGAACTTTCTATGAATATCTCTCTTAAACTTTTCCCCTCTCACCTTGAACTCGTGACCCCTAGTAATGGAGTCCCCCACTCTGGGGGGAAAAGCTTCTTGATATCCACCCTGTCTAGATCTCTCATGATTTTGTAGACTTCAAATCACGTACCCCCACCACCTCAGTCTTTCTAATTAAAATAATCCTAATCTACTCAGCCTCTCCTCATAGCTATGCGCCCTCCATACCAGACAATATCCTTGTGAACCTCCTCTCACCCTCTCCAAATCATCTACACCCTTTTGGTAATGTGGCGACAAGAAAATGTATGCAGTATTCCAAATGTGGTCAAACCAAAGTCCAAACTCCATTGAGGAATTCCTGAACATCAAAGACACCAAGATGGAAGAGGACAAAATCACGGTCTCCTTTGATGTAACAGTCCTATTCACATCAACTTAATATCAACCTGGCCAAAGCAGCACTGACCGCACTACTAGACGAACCAAAGAGACAAACACCAGACAGCACCAACTTCATCAGCAAGGACGTCAAGCTCCTCAAGCTGTGCCTCATTACCCACTTCACCTTCAATGACAAGACCTGCACATAAATCAACAGAATACCCATAGAATCACCAATATCAGGCTTCTCAGCAGAAGCAGCAATGCAGAGACTCGAACAAACAGCCCTCCCCACAATCCAACCCAAACTTTGGGTCCGTTACATGGATGACACCTTTTTCCATCACCAAACGGAACAAATTAGAAGAAATCTACAACATCATCAACAACATTCTTCCTAACATAAATTTCACAGATGTGGAGAACAACAGCGGGATGAACAGTAAATGGAGAATTGCAGACCAGCATCCACAAGAAAGCAACACACACAGACCAGATACTTAACTACAAAAGCAATCATCCCAACACCCACTAATGGAGCTGCATCAGGACATTATTTAAACAGGCGACAGCACACTGCAGTACTCAGCAACTCCGAGCAGCAGAAGAAAAATACCGATACAACGGATTCAAGAACAACAGATACCCGATAAACACAGTCCGCCAATTCTTAAACAACAAACCCGAACAAGGAACCTCAACATGCCCAGAAACTCTAGCCACAACTACCTTACAAACATCTCGGAGATGACCACCAGACTACTCACCACTTCGACTGGGATAACATACATGCTGGGACAGACAAACAGAGATATGCACAGGAATTCCTACAGGCCTGGTATTCAAACCAGAACTCCATCAATAAACACATCGATTTGGACCCCATTTACCAACCTCTGAGAAAAATAATCAAAAATGATATCATCCATCGTGAGACCAAGACACATAAATAGAAAGCAGGCCAGAACACCAGGACTTCACCGGGGGCTCACTGATATTGTTACCTGGCATGTCTGAAAAACAAACCTGCCAGCTCAGTGAGAAAACTTACAACCTGAGTAACATATTCTATTTAGGAGCTTAGAAGCCTGGCAATTCTTAAATTTCAGTGAAGGAGAAATGAATGCAGACTTCATAACATCTCTAAGACACGAGTGTGTGTGCAGATTCAACAGGTTAATGTATTCACAGAAACAGAACCCTGAGATGTGGAAAAGTCTCAAGTTTGATCCATTACAAGTTGGCCAATCTGCCAAACCAGTGAATCAATAAAGTGAGAGCAAAAGCATATGAAGTTGGTGTGTATTGATGAGGGCTGAAGGAACTGCGACATCCCTTCTTATGGCTTTAGTCCACAGCAAGGCAAATGATTTGCCATGGTGCAATATTCAAGAAAATTCCGAAGACTAACAGCCCTCAGATTAAATTCAAGAAGAGTTTTAGTGAGGTGATCATACCTAAGGTGCAGCCAGTGAGCAGCTGGATGACACCTGGAAAGGCAAAAGAAGGCAGCAGAGTGTGCAGGGAGTTCCTTTGGCCTATCACCTTGAAAACAAGGGTGACTCATGAGGGAGTCAATCATAGAGATGTACAGCACGGAAACAGACCCTTCGATCCAACCCGTCCATGCCGACCAGATATCCCAACCCAATCTAGTCCCACCTGCCAGCACCCGTCCCATATCCCTCCAAACCCTTCCTATTCATATGAGGTAATGACTGCAGATGCTGGAAACCAGATTCTGGATTAGTGGTGCTGGAAGAGGACAGCAGTTCAGGCAGCATCCAAGGAGCTTTGAAATCGACGTTTCGGGCAAAAGCCCTTCATCAGGAATAAAGGCAGTAAGCCTGAAGCATGGAGAGATAAGCTAGAGGAGGGTGGGGGTGGGGAGAGCTACTTTCTGTTCTCTGTTCGACTGGGACAACACTACTATCACAGATTCATAAGCACATCAACCTGGACCCAATATACCGACCACTGCAACGGACAGCTGGAACTGACAAGACAACGCGGCAGATACAAACCACTACAAATGCTGGAGGAAACATC
>NW_025215381.1:600034-629532 GCF_004010195.1 Chiloscyllium plagiosum
GTTCTGAAAGGGCAGGCAGAGATCATTGTGCACGTTGGCACAAATGACACAGGTAGAAATAGGGAGGAGGTCCTGCAGAGTGATTACAGAGCACGAGGGAAAAAAAGTTAAAACCAGTACCTCGACGCTGCTAATTTCCAGAGCCATTTGCTAGTTAGGGTATGAACAGGAGGGTATGGCAGGTGAATGCATGGCTAAGGCAGGGATTCAGATTTTTAGATCATTGGGATCTTTTCTGGAGCAGAGGTGACCTCAAGAGGGACGGGTAGCATCTGAACTGGAAAGAGGACCAATACCTTGGCGGCCAAGTTTGCCAGTTCAACACAGGAAGGTTTAAACTAGACTGGCAGGGAGGTGGGATCCTCAACAGTAGGGAGGCAAGTGCGAGTCGGGAAGGGGAGACAGTAATCAGAAATAGTAAAATGAAGAGGCAGGTCAGGTTGGAACACCACAGGGAGCAAGCAATGCCTGTTGGACTAAATTGTATCTATTTCAATGCAAGAGGGCTGACAGGTTGGGCTGATGAATTCAGGGCGTGGGACAGGGATTTCATAGCCATTACAAAAACATGGCTAAGGGAGGGACAGGACTGGCAGCATAACGTGCCAGGGTACAGGTGCTTTGGGCAGGACAGGGGTGGTGGAAGGAAGAGAGGGGGAGTTACATTTTTGATTAAGACGAGTATCACGGCAATAATCAGAGAGGAAATAACTGAAGAATCATGCAGCAAGGCTTTGTGGGTGGAGCTAAGAAATAAGGAGGGGATGGCGATGTTATTAGGGGTTGTACTATAGGTCCTCAAATAGTCAACGGGAATTAGAGGAACAAATATGCAGGGAGATTGGGGAGACTTGCAGGAACAATAGGGTTGTCATAGTATGGGGTTTTAATTTTCTGATCTAGACTGGGACTGCCACAGCGTGAAGGGCTGAGATAGGGTGGAATTTGTTAACTGAACTCAGAAACGTTTTCTCAAGCAGTTATACAGAGGGTCCTACTCTGGAAGGGGCAAAACTTGACCTACTCTTGGGAAACGGGGCAAGTCATGTGACTGAGGTGACAGTGGGGGAGCACTTGGGGACCAGGGACCATGGCTCTATTCATTTTAACATTGTTATGGAGAGTAACCAAACTGGTCCACAGGTTCAAGTGCTAAATTGGGGCAAGGTGAATTTTGATGGAATTAGACAGGAGCTTGCAGGTGTTGATTGGAATAGTTTGTTTGCAGGCAAAGGGACGTCCAACAAGTGGGAGACCTTTAAAATAGGTGAGATAGCTAGAGTTTAAGGTCTACATGTTCCTGTGAGGGTGAAAAGCAAGGTTGAAGGAATAGGAAACCTGGATGACAAGAGATATTGAGGCTGAGAGAAGAAAAAAATTTATTTTTAAAAAGATACTCTGAAGCTTGAACACTTGGCCCTGCACTACCTCCCTCGTCCCACCGAACCGTAGTTCACAGCTCCCCACTCCAATGCACCCACTTTCCCCACAATCCCCCAGTTCTCACTATGGAGTTGCTGCAATGTATGAAGACTTGAACCGGGGTTCAGAGGGAGAAAAGTTTGGGAAGCTGATTACTCCGGTCTTGTTGGCAATTGCAATAAACTACCACTGAACAAGCAATATATTTCAACCACAGCTTTATTTGATGTCCATACATCACCATATACTGCCATGATTTACAGAAAACACTGAAACAATCACTGCAAAATAGAAAGGGGATCAATATTCTACAATAATTTCCAACAAAATTTAAATCACAACACTGCTAAGATTCTGAGAGAACAGAGAGTGTATGGGAAGATACATTTAGTAAAAACAAGAAGCCTAAAAGGGTAGAAAGAAAGATCCAGTTTCAAATCTCAGTGCCAAACAGCTCTGAACAAAGCTAGGGAGGAAAGCAGTCATATCGGAGATTCGAGGAAAATTTCCAGATTTCAGAAATGATCAATGTGCAGAAGGATGGTTTTACTGTTAACCAAGCAGCATCACTCAGCACAATTGTTATTTCGCATTAGCTCAGAGATTAGATAGTGCATGAAAAAATTTACTTCTGTTGAGAGAGGGAATTTAAGATTAGGACAATTTCAATCCTACTTGCACTGGATATTGGAAAACTAACAAATCTCACCTAGTACAATGACACCTGTGACAAATGAAAACTCAGTTAATTTTGCAGAACAGCTGCAGCAAGAACTCAATCTAACCTGCGCCAATATGGCTCAGAAACACCATATGTAATGTAAGTGAAGCACAGAGTTCTTCACTCTTCATAAATCTGACCACAAGCAAAAGTCACAGAAGTTCACTTCCTTGCAAACAGTAGCTGACATTGCCATGAGATCTAGAGGATTTTGTTCCATTCTGAGCATCGCATCTTCGGAAGGATGTCAAGGCTGAATAAGTTGCAGACAGATTTTACTAAAACGAGACAGAGTTGGGAGATGGAACCAAAAGAGAAAATGCTGGAAAATCTCAGCAAGTCTGGCAGCATCTGTAAGGAGAGAAAAGAGCTGACGTTTCGAGTCTAACTGACCCTTTGTCAAAGCTGGGATTCTGTTCCGTTGAGAGACTATAAAACTAGGGATGGTTTACCTTCAAACAGAGGTGATAAAGGGGAAATTTAAATAAACATGTTAAATAGAAGACCTTTTATAATGAGTATGAAGGAATAGTTTCCACCAGGAAGAGAGCTCGTAATCAGAGAGAGACTGGCTAAAGTTAAATGGAGGTTTTTTCAAGAAACATGTTAGAATGGTCTGGAAAAATGGTGGTAGCAAATTCAATACTAACTTTAAGGAAATTTGATACACATCTGAAAAGAAGAAATTTGCACAACTATGAGACTATACAATTGCTGTTTATACAATAGCATACCTACGGGCATGATAGTCTGAAAATGCCTGATCTCATTCAATCTTGGAAGATAAGCAGACTCAGACCTGGTTATTAAATGAATAGGAGACTGCTTGAGAATACCAGGTGCAATAAGTTTTGTGAGCCCTCTTTTGTCCCAGTGGTCATGTTCTTAACCTTGGATTGAGACACCCAAATTGAAGTCCCATCTCTGAATTGTTGATTAGAAAAATGAAAGCTGAAAATACTGGCAAAACTACAGTTAGGCAACAGCTGTGGAAAGCAAGAGTTGTCTCTTTGTGCGAATGACTCTTCAAAACAGAAGACAGAAATACAATATTAATATGTGATAGGTTTAACACAAGTCTTAGTCATGTAGGTAAGGTTGCAAGCAAGTGAAAGAGGCTCAGAATGGGGGACAGCGTTGGTCGAACCAAAAGAGAAAGCCTGTGATGGGTGGAGAATAGGAGAGATTTTAATAAAAGCCAGAAGGGAATACAGAAAAGTAAGTAATGAAAATGTGTCCAGAAGTAGTGTAAATGGCTGCACAGACCTCATGCGAATTCAAGATAAACAACAAATAAGCAAAAGAAACAAAATGGAGGTAGAGGTTTTTCTGTAAAGTTGCTGATTCTATGCTGCACCCAAAAGGCTGAGTCAAAAGATGAGGCAGGATAGTGTAAATGGCTGCACAGACCTCATGCGAATTCAAGATAAACAACAAATAAGCAAAAGAAACAAAATGGAGGTAGAGGTTTTTCTGTAAAGTTGCTGATTCTATGCTGCACCCAAAAGGCTGAGTCAAAAGATGAGGCAGGATTCTTCAGGCTTACATTAAGCTTCTCTTGAACACTGCAGCAGACCAAGGTCAAAAGATCAGGCTGGGGTTGAACTGGAGAATTGAAATGGCAATGCTTTTAGACTGAAAGGGGTCATCCAACCTCCATTTCATCAACACTACTTCCAGCACAAACAAGCACCCAGGAAACTTGAGTTTACCACATACAATAGACTATAATAAAGCTGTATAATGGCTTCAAACATGTAAATGCACACATGACAACTTTAAAGAAAAGCTGCCATAATATGTATTTAACAACAATATTTAGATTAGATTAGATTCCCTACAGGGTGGGAACAGGCCCTTCAGCCCAACAAGTCCACACAGACCCTCCAAAGAGTGACCAACCCAGACCCATTTCCCTCTGACTAATGCACCTAACATTACGAGCAATTTAGCATGGCCAATTCATCTGGTCTGCACATCTTTGGACTGTGGGAAGAAACCAGAGCACCCGGGGGAAACTCACGCAGACACAGGGAGAACGTGCAAACTCCACAGTCGCCTGAGATTGGAATCGAACCTGGGACCCTGGTGCTGTGAGGCAGCAGTGCTAACCACTGAGCCACCGTGCCGCCCTAAATATGCTTCAATGTCCTTCACAAGAGCATTATAAAACACAATTTGACATTGAATCTTTCAAGGACAAGTCAGAACAAATGGCCAAAATGATAAAAAAAAAGGAGTAGGTTTTACCAAGCAGCATCATTACAGCAGGAAAGATCACAGGATCATCCTAGAATCCCTACAGTTAGGCCCAAAAAGTCCACATCAACCCTCCAAAGAGTAATCCACTCAGATCCATTCCCCTGCACTATTACCCGACACTTACCCCTGACTAATGCACCTAACCTACACAGCCCTGAACACTATGGGCAATTTAGCTTGACCAATTCACCCAGCCTGTACATTCTTGGATTGTGGGAGGAAACCAGAGCACCCGGATGAAACACACAAACACAGGGAGAATATGCAAACTCCACACAGTCAGTCGCCAGAGGCTAGAATCGAACCCAGGCCCCTGGCGCTGTGAAGCAGCAGTGCTAACCATTGAGCCACCATGCCGCTTATGGATGGAAAACCCATAAGCTTAGAAAGAGTTCCAAAGCATAGGATCTTCAATACAGAGGAGATGGTGGAACAATTACAATTCAGGAAACTCAAGAACCCAGAATTGAAGGAGTACAGTGTGGAGGCTGGTGAACAGCAGACTACAGAGATTCAGGAGGGATGATATCAAGTGCAATGAGGTAAGGATGAGTTTTGAGATCAAGACATTCCTTGACCTCAAGTCAATACAGGCCAGCAAGCACAGGAACTTGACGCAATTAAGGAAATGGGCAGTTTTCAACATCAACTTTAATGGGTAAAACATGGAAAGGATTGAACAATGCATTAGAAGAGTTAAGTTTAGATGGGTGAAGGTTTCAGGAACAGGCAAGCTGAGACTAATTTGGGGGATGTTACTGGTGGTCTTGATAACAGCACAAAATTCTAAACTTCAGGGTTAAATACAAAACCAAGATTGCAAACAGTTTGCTTCAGCCCACGATATCTATTTGAGGAGGGTGGAGGAGAGTGGATTTAGAAAGTAAGGAATGCTTACTAATCAAACATCATTTAGATACCACCACAGCAACATTTCATCCTTTACAGAAGGGGAACAGGAAAACCAACAAACTGCATCTATCTGTTAATGCCTCAGAATGAGTGAGCTTCCTGATAAAGGAACAGACTGTTTTTCTCAAAGTGTGGATATCAATGGATGTTAAGCCCAAAGTTACTGGTCAGGGTGCAGAGCTATCCTGCCTTAGTTTTAATAGAACACTATTCAATTTGCATTTCTATTGATTCCACTGTTTAATTTTCTTAACCTTCTACTTGTAGAATTTTTAAGTCCTTCATTTTGTCGGTCATATTTTCAGTCCACCTTTTAGCCCATCTTTAAATGCAAAATCTCACTTTTTTCACTTAAAGGGGATTCAAGTTTAATAATATCAAACTGAATTTGTACATTAATCAGAGATTTTCACCATCCTGTTTTTGTTACACGTCAACTCAGACTGCTGTATAACTATGAACTTTACAGATTTGAAAATGACGATCAATATAGTTTAATTGCACAAGTTGAGATATTCAGCAACATGACTTCCATTCAAATCTGTAGAGACAGCTGTGCAAGACTGCTAAGGAATACTTAGCTTCCTCTCCTGTCAAAGGAAGTGCTTATTTGGCCCAAGATGCTTATGCCTGTGTTAGCATGCTCTTTGGAACCCTTAATTCTAAGTCCACCTGTACACGATTCACTAGTGGTATTAACGAAACCAGCTAATTCTGTGCACTATTCCATGCCCTGACATCTGAATCATCTCAGCTTCATCTTCCAGTGTTGCCTTGGAATCCCATCAATTTAGTTTGAAGTTTTCAGCATGCCCCACTACCTCATTTGTTGTTTGGTATGGGGATGTTTTAAGTTAGTGAAGTGAAAAAGCCCCAGTTTTCCATTTCCCTTTGAGAGAGGAAATGCTCCTGACATCAGTCCTGAATAGCCTCACTCACTTTAAGGATGCATCCCCTTGTTTTGGATTCTCCTCCTCATAGGAAACAGTTTTTCCTTATTTAGCCCATCAAATCTTTAAAGATCTTCAACACCAGATTGCCCATTAATCTATCATACTTGATAAGAATACAAACTAAGTTTATACAAACTGTCCTGGCAATTTAACCCACTCAGCCAAATGTTATTCTGGTAAATTTGCCCTGGCCTCTATGAAGTCAATATATCCTAACAGACATGCAATAGCCAGATTGGTGCTATCCAGCTGTGGTTTAGAGTGAGCCTTATACCTCAGCAACATGTGCATCCCTTTACTTGTTAGTCCCTCATTTGAGTCAAATGTTCCATGAGCCTAATTACTTTCCACATCTGACCGCTGGTTTTCGCAAGTGCTGAATGCAGACACACACCTTTCTCTGAACCTACATTGTTTTCAAATTCTTGCTCTTTTTTTCCACTTGGCAATATTTAGGACATCACGCAACTTGATGTCATTGTCTAACATGCATCTACTCTCTCTTTCTGAACCTTCAGTCAAATAATTTTAAAACATTGTGGAAAACTGAAGTTCCAGGAATAGGGCTCACTAACACCTCTTGGAAACATCAATTGGCAGATGAATCCATCATCCATGCTCTGCCTCAAATGTCCTAACCAATTCCCTGGCTACATCAATAGTTGCATCCAAGTCCAGGTGCTCTCCTTTCTATTAACAATCTCTAATGTGACAGCTTATTGAATACGGTCTGGAATACTCTATACATAAAGTGTTAACCTATTTACACTCTTTACCACTTTTGAAGAAATATCCAAAGATCCAACAGGGTTCAGTCAGCAATGTTTAAGCACTAACTCCCATTTGTCTCAATGCTCAGTCACTGTGCCTAAAAACAGATTCTGGTAACATCCCCACAAAAGATGATTGTTAATAACCAATAATTTCATAGCTTCTCTGGTTTTTTAGATAATTTTCCAGTCTAAGGATGAAATTGCTGAATCAAAAGTGTTTTGAAAGATTATGACCAGAACATTCACAATTTGCCCATCGTCTTGGAACTGAAAGAAATCAGGGAGTTTCTCTCTAATTTTTACAAAAATTTAGCCGTATGAAATCTACTAAAATCCTCCCTTAGATATATTTTTCACCTTCATTCCAGACATTATTTGCCCCAACAAGTTTCTTAAATTTAAAAATTTCCATTAAGCATTGAGCCTTCTCTGCTGTTGAGAATTAGCATCAATATTTCAACTTCCTATAAAATATTCAATCAATAGTTCCATCTTTTGTACCCTAACTGAAAAGTGGTCACAGCCCAGATAATTTATTTTGCAATAATTATTCACTGGCGAATATGGGCTTCGCTGGCTGGCCAGGACCTACTTGCCCTTAAGGTGGTGGTGGTGAGCTTCCTTCTTGAGTGCTACAGTCTATGTGCTGTCGGTTGACCCACAATGGTGTGAGGGAGGGAATTCCAGGATTTTGACCCAGCAATATTTTTCCGACTCAGGACGGAATGTGGCTTGGAGGGGAACTTGCAGGTCGTGTCCCCATGCATCTACTGCCCTCATCAAAACCCTTACCTTGTCTACTTCATTATATTTGTAGCTTCACAAATATAAAACATTAAACTCTAGCCAGGAAAGCTGCAAGCAATTCAGGCTGTTTTTGTTTAAATTTGGAAGAATAGAAGCAGCATGAAGGGGTGGGGTCAAGCTCCCACAGAACCAGGATTTTCGTTTTGGCTTTCAGTAGTTACTGGGGTCTTGAAGCTGGATGTGGAAGTTGTTGTTTAGTCATTAAATAATCCAGTATTCTGTTAAGTTTTCTAATGAAGTTCAATTATTCTAAGTCTTCTTTCTTTTGTTGCATTTTTAACCATGGTGTAACAATAAAGTGTGTTTTGCTTCAAGCCTGGTAGTTTAACAAATCAAATTGCATCTGGAACACAACACCCTACACTTCCCTTCTAGAATAGGAAAAATTTGGACTCTGGCTCTAGGCTCTCTTAACATATTTTGAGGGGCTTTAATCTGGCCCATAACACTCAGGATTCTGAAGGCGGCAAGCTGGAGCTTTGACAGAGATCTTTATATCCTCTTTGGCCACAGCTGAGGACCCAGAAAGACTGGCTTTGTTCAGGGATTCAGAGAGTCACATTGCACAGAATAGACCCTTTGTCCCATTGAGTCTGCACCAACATAACTACCACAAAAAGTGCATTAATCCCAATTCCCTGCACTTCCACGATGTCCTTGAAAGTGGTGATATTTGGGTTACTCCTCCAAATATCTTTGAACAGTTGAGGTTTCCAGCCTCCACTATCTTCCCAGGCAGTGCATTCAAGGTTCCCACCACAGAGTAAAAATGTTTTTCCCCCAAATCCCCTTTGAATCTCCTGGCTGTAATCCTAAAACTGTGCCCCCTCATAATGAACTCCTCAACCAAAGGGAATAGCTGGTCTATATCTATCCAGTCTGCACCCCTCAATCTTATACACCTCAACAAGTTCCCTCCTCAGTCTTCTTTGCTCTAAAGAAAACAATCCAAGTCTATGTAGTCTCTCCTTATAGCTCAGTTTCTCCATCCCAGACAACATCTTGGATGAACATGCTCTGTATCCCCTCTAGTGCGGTCACATCCTTCCTGTCGTCAGATGACCAGAACTGCACACTGTACTGCAGTTGTGGCTTGACCAATGCTCTATTCAACATCAACATTACCTCCTTGCTCTTATACTCTATGCACCACTGTTGAAAGCAAGTGGCCCATATACCTTCTTAGCTATCCTATTCACATGGACTGCTGGCTTCAGGGATTGGTGAATAATTATCCCAAGATCCCTCTGTTCCTCTAAGCTACCCAGTGTCCTTCATTAAATATTCCCTCATCTTGTTTCTTCTCACAAAGAGTATCACCTTGCACTGATCACAGTTAAATATCGTCTGCCCATCTGACCAATCCATTTGTATCTGCATGTAACATACAATCATCTTTTTACGATTAACTACCCTTCTAATCTTGGTGTCATCTACAAATTTGTTTAACATTCCCTCTACATTTTCATCTATATCATTTATGTACAGAACAAACAGTAATGGTCCCAGAACTCATCTTTGTGGTACACCACTGGACACTGGTCTCCAGTCACTCAAACAACCTTCTACCACTACCCTTTGTGTACGATTACTAAGCCGGTTTCTGATCCATCTGATCCATCTAGCCTAACTTCCATCAATTCCATGTGCTTTATCCTTCTCAGTCTCCCAAAAGCATTGCTAAAATCCATCAAAACTACATCAACTGAACTTCCCACATTCATGCACTTGATTATATTTTTAAAACATTTTAACATTTGTTTGTCATGACCTCCCTCTTACAAAGCCATGTTGACTATCGCTAACTAACCTATGCTTTTCTAATGGTATTAATTCACTCCTTCAGAGTTTTCTCCAATAGTTTTCCTACCACTGATGTGAGATTCACTGGTAATTTCCTGGTTCATCTCTACGACACGTCTTGAAAAGTGAAAGCACATTAGCCATCCTCCATCACTTCTTCTGTTACCAGAGACGAATTCAAAATGTGTGTCAGTGCCCCTGCAATTTCCTGCCTCACCTCCCACAGCAGCCTGGGATGCAATTCATCCAGGGCTGGGAATAGTCTGTTTTTAGGCCAAACAGACCTTCCAACACCTCAGTTTATCAAACTGTGCAAGTTGCTCACAGTCCCTTTTCCCGAATTCCATACGTACATTCTCCTTTTCCAGAGTGAATGCCGAAGAGAAGTATTCATTCACACCCTTCCAATATCCTGTCACTTCACATACAGGTTGCCTCCATGTTACCTAATGGGCCCTACTCTTTCTCTGGTTAACCTCCTCCCTTTGAAATATTTATAAAATACCTTAGGATTTCCCTAATCCTATCCGCATATCCAATTTTTTGCTCTTCCAATTACTTTAAGCTTCTTCCTGTATTCCTCTACGTCTGTAGCTCCCTTTGGACTTGCTAAAAGCCCTACTCTTCTACATCTGGTCCTGAACTGTCCTAGATATCCAGGGTCCTTTCAACTTACTTCTTCCACATTTCCCTCTAAATGAGATAGGAGAGGTCTTGAACAAGTACTTCTCTTCAGTATTTACGAACGAGGGACCGTATTGTAGATGGTACACGTTGAACCTGTACTCTCCCTAGCTCCGTTTTGTGTGCCCCCATTGCTCTTCTGCAGACTTACCCACATGAAACTGTTCCTAGTCCACTGTGCCCAGATTCTACTTTACTCTAATAAAATTTGTCTTTTTTGCAGGCCATCCTTTGCTTTGTCCAGAACAAATTTGAATCATGCTGTATTGTGGTTGCTATCGCCGAAATGTTCCCCCACTGCCACACTTGTTCAACTTTTCTGAGAACCAGATCTAGCACTGTGTCATCCCTTGTTAGACCTTATATGTGTTGGGGGGATACAAAAATATCTCTTGGATGCATTTCAAAACATCCACACCCTCTAAACCCTAACACTACGCCAATTTAAGTTGGGAACCTTGAAATCAATAGTATTGTTAACCGATTATTACACTTGCACACCTCTGTGAACTGTCACATGTTTGCTCCTCTATTTCTTCTCTTTGGAGGCCTACAGTACACTCCCAGTAAAGCAGTCACCCCCTTAACATTCCTAAGTTCTACCAAAGTCTCATTTGAGGACCCTTTCAAGATATCATATCATCTTATTGCAGTAATTGACTCCTTGATTAACAGTGCTACATCACCACCCTTTTTACATCCTCCTGTCTCACCGAAAGATCCTAAATCCCAAAATGTGGAGTTCCCAGTCCAGCCTTTCCCTCAACCATGTTTCTGTGATAGCAATAATAGCATACTCCCACTTGTCTTTTCATCAGTCTTAACTATTGCACTCCTAGCACTAAAGACCATTCAGCCTTGCCTTACTCTTTTCATGGTCAACACATCTGAACTTACTGACTCGCTTCCTTTGCTGTAGCATGATGTTTCATTGATATCCTGTGTCCCGTCCCCTGCCAGACTAGTTCAACCTTTTCCCAACAGCACTACCAAGCCTACCTGCAAGGATATTGGTCCAAATGTATTTCAGACGCAGACCATTCCACCTTGCCCATAAAAAAAACCCAGTCCCACTCATCCAGGAATTTAAACTTCTCTCTTGCACCAACTCTTGAGCCACACATTCATCTGTCCTACTTTTCCATTCCTGAGATAATCCAGGAAATTATAGGCCAGTAAGCCTTACATTGGTGGTAGGGAAATTATTGAAGATTCTTACGGACAGGATTTATTTGCATTTGGAGAAGAATGGACTTATTACTAAGGACAATCAGCATAGCTTTTTACAGGGGAGATCTTATCTCAAACTTAGATAATTGTTCTGAGGAAGTGACAAAGATGATTGATGAGGCTAAAGTAGTGGATGTTATCTACCTGGACTTTACTAAAGCATTTGACAAGGTCTCTCACAATAGGCTGGTACTGAAGACAAAATTGTAAGGAATCCATGATGAGCCAGCAAGTTGGATACAAAATTGGCTTGTCCAAACACAATAGAGACAGTATTACAGAGATGTTTTTCTGACTCAAGGTTTGTGGCATGGAAAAGTATGAGGTGATGCATTTTTGGAGGTCAAATGCAAGAAGGACATACTATAAATGACCAGACTCTACTGAGCACTGATGTGCAGAGGGATTTTGGGGTCCAAGTCCATGGCTGCCTGAAACTGGTGGTAAAGACAGCATAAAACACACTTGCATTCATCAGTTGGGGCATTGAGTGCAAGAGTTGGCAAGTAATGATGCAACTGTATAAAACTTTGGTCAGGCCATGTTTGACAGACTGTGCACAGTTCTGGTCACCACTCTATAGGAAGGGTGTGGAAGCTATGGTGAAGCTGCAGAAGAGGTTTACCATGACTAAAAGAAGCCAGATCCCAGATATTGCACCAACAAAACTGTTGCCTGTACTTTCAATCAGCTCTAATACAGACAGCTCAGTTTAGAGAGATATTGATAGGATAACATGTGGTCAAGAAGTTAGCAAATGGATTATACTGTGGAAAAATGTGAATTTGTTCATTCTGGGGGGGCACACAAAAGAACAGCATTACTGAAATGGAGGAAAACTCCAGAAAGCTACAACAAAAAAGGGACTTGGGGTGTTCGTGCATGAAATACAAAAAGCTAGCACTAAAGTGCAGCAGGTAAAGGCAGCTAACAGATTGTTGGCCCTCATTTTAAGAGGATTGCATTATAGAATAGGGAAGTTTTACTGCAAATGTACAGGGTGCTGGTGAGACCACATGTGGAGTAGTATGAGCAGTTTTAGTTCTGTTAAAGCAAATGTATGTAATTTCATTGGAGACAGATCAGAGAAGATTCAGCAGGACAATGCCCAGTATGGAGGGACTATCTTTTGAGCAAAGGCTGAACATATTCATAGACTTATAAAATCCCTACAGTATGGAAGCAGGCCATTTGGCCCATCAAGTCCATACCAACTCTCCCAAGAGCAGCCCACCAGCATTTCCCATGGCTAATCCTACACATCCCTGGACACCACAGAGCAATTTAGTATGGCTAATTCATGAATAACCTGCATATCTTTGGACTGTGGGTGGGAACCGGAGCACCCAGAGGAAACCTACGCCGACACAGAGAATGTGCAAACTCCACACAGTCTAGATGTTGGGAAGTTAGAAGAATGAGAGGTGATCGCATTGAATCAGGTAATTATAGACCAGTGAGCCTTACTTCTGTTGTAGGAAAGATTTTGGAAAGGATTATGAGAGATAAGATTTATATTCATCTGGCAAGCAACAATTGGATTTCAGATAGTCAACATGGTTTCGTCAAGGGCAGGTCATGTCTCACAAACCTCAGTTTTTTGAGAAGGTGACCAAGCATGCAGATGATTAGAAGAATGAGAGGTGATCACATTGAATCAGGTAATTATAGACCAGTGAGCCTTACTTCTGTTGTAGGAAAGTTTTTGGAAAGGAATTTGAGAGATAAGATTTATAATCATCTGGCAAGCAACAATTGGATTTCAGATAGTCAACATGGTTTCGTCAAGGGCAGGTCATGTCTCACAAACCTCAGTTTTTTGAGAAGGTGACCAAGCATGCAGATGAGGGTAGAGCAGTTGACATGGTATACTTGGACTTCAGTAGAGACTTTGGTAAGGTTCTACATGGTAGGCTGATGGAGAAAATGCAGAGGCATGGAATTAAGGATGATTTAGCAGTTTGGATTAGAAACTGGCTTTCTGAAAGAAGGCAGCGAGTGGTGGAATGCTGTTAAGAAGGCATACGGTATGTTAGGTTTCATTGATAGAAGGATTGAGTTCCGGAACCACAATATCATGCTGCAACAATAAAAAACCCTGGTGCAGCCACACTTGGAATATTGTGTACAGTTCTGGTCGTCCCATGACAAAGGATGTGGAAACTTTGGAAAAGGTGCAGAGGAGATTTATCAGGATGTTGCCTGGTCTGGATGGAAGGTCTTATGAGGAAAGGCTGAGAGACTTGGGACTGTTCTCATTGGAAAGAAGGCGGCTAAGGGGGGATTTGATATACAAGATGAGACATACAAGATGATCAGAAGATTAGATAGGGTAGACAGAAAAAGTCTGTTTCCTAGGATGATGACGTCAGCTTGTACGAGGGGGTTTAACTACAAATTGAGGGGTGATAGATTTAAGACAGATGTCAGAGGCAGGTTCTTTACGCATAGAGTGGTAAGGGCGTGGAATGCCCTGCCTGCCAGTGTAGTTAACTCAGTCACATTAGGGAGATTTAAACAATCCTTAGACAAGCACATGGATGATTTTGGGATAGTGTAGGGGGACGAGCGGAGAATAGTTCAAAGGTCGGCGCAACATCGAGGGCTGTATTGTTCTATGAATCATATAGGATTCTTAAGGAGCTTGACAAGGTAAGTACTGACAGGATGTTTCCCCTCATGGGACCAGAGGGCACAGTCTCGGAATAAAAGCATGCCAATTTAAGACCAAGAAAAGGAGGATTTTCTCAAGAAGCCAAACAGTCTCTCTATTCCTAATTTTTCTGTTCTAATGCATTTTATCTTCAAGTATTTTAGTTTATTTATGACATATTATGAACTCGCCTCTTTGGGGAAGACATGGTGCATTGGTGCTGAACCAGAAGCCTACGCTAAAGCTTGTCGGATATTGTAGGAGAGGGTAAAATCGCAGAGCAGCTGGTAAAATTTAATTTCAATTAATAAAAATCTGAAATTGAAAGCTCATCTTCTTGTGGTTAGCACTGCTGCCAAATTAGTGCCAGGGATTGAGGTTCAATTCCACCCGCGGGTGACTGTCTGTGTAGAGTTTGCACATTCTCTTGCCTGCTTCCACACTCCTGGGATTCTATGATGATTCTAATGGACGACTTGTGGTAAATATCCATCTGGTTAATGAATGCCCTTTACTGAAGGATATCAGCCATCCTCCCATGGTGTGATCTACATGTACCTCCAGGGCCACAGCAACACGGTGGGCCCTTAAGTGCCCTTTGTGGAGGGGAATTAAAAAAATGAGCTCCTATGAAACGGTTACATGGATCTCTTTCAGCAGAATAGAGTGTGCTGGCATTTCCAGTGGCGAGGGAAGAGATGGAGTCACAGAGTCATAGAGTCAGAGATGTACAGCATGGAAACAGACCCTGCAGTCCAACCTATCCATGTCGACCAAATATCCCAAACCAATCTAGTCCCACCTGCCAGCACCCGGCCCATATCCCTCCAAACCCTTCCTATTCATATACCCATCCAAATGCCTTTAAATGCCGCCATTTCACAGAGTCATAGAGTCAGATGTACAGCATGGAAACAGACCCTGCAGTCCAACCTATCCATGTCGACCAGATATCCCAAACCAATCTAGTCCCAACTGCCAGCACCCGGCCCATATCCCTCCAAACCCTTCCTATTCATATACCCATCCAAATGCCTTTAAATGCCGCCATTGTACCAGCCTCCACCACATAGAAGAATACAGCGCAGTACAGGCCCTTGGGCCCTCGATGTTGCGCCGATCCAAGCCCACCTAAACTACACTAACCGCCTGTTCAGCCTCTCCCTATCGCTCAAATCGTCCAACCCTGGCAACATCCTTGTCAATCTTTTCTGAACCCTTCACTTGCAAGCAACTTAATTTGCAACAATGTCAGAGAATACGGACTTCAGTCATCCAGATGGGTTATTTGGAGAACATTTCAATTCATGCAAGACCACAGTTAAAACAATAAATGGCACATAAAATGCTAATTCCACAAACAAGTCCAAACTAAACTTACTATAAAACTGACCATTCTGAAATGCCAACAGAAGCTTTCAGGATGCAGAACAGAAATAACCTTCATTGTGTCCATCTTGTGAAGTTATGAAAGTGCCTGTCTCTTTGTGAAAAAATATCATTTGCTCTCGACCAAATGATGCATCATCTAAACATTTTTTAAAAATCCTCATGATACTCAGAACCATTTCGAAGGATGACTGCAATAGAGTCATACATCTTCAATGAAAGCTATTATTTGTGTGTCACTCCACATGATCAAGCAGGTCTCACTCCAATGCAGAAGATCAAAGAATAATAGGACAAGGAAAAGTCTGGCGAATAACAGTTTATCAAATTCTTCATCTTAACCATGTCACATGAGTTTACATATAGAGAGAAGGAGCACAAAGTATCACATTTCCACACTTTGCAGAGGTCAAGGACGCATTGGCTAAGCCTGCTGACAATATCGCCAAGCCATTGACTGAAAGGGCTTGAGGGGATGTGACACTTAGAAAACCCATTTCATAAACTTAAGGCTTTCTTGTTGATAATTTTAGATTAGGTTGGCTGCAGAAAGAGGGAGTTAGTACCATTAAATTGAGTATCAAGGCCAGTCTCTTCAGTTACTATGTTTTCTGACCATCAGAAAGATACTTCCAACTTTGGGAGCAGAATGAGTCATGAAATGCAAAATTCAAGCCAACCTGAATTACAATGCACTACTTCACCACTTCCTGATCAATGTCCCTTTTGATCACAAGTTGGAACACAGTATTGTGAGATTAATTGCAAAAGAGACAAAGAAACAAGGTTTGTGCAACACATTCTCCCAAACTAAAAGGTGTATTTCACCTAGTTAAACATTTCCAAAGCAGGTAAGGCAATCAATTAGGTCCACTGTTCAATTATTCAAAACATTGCTTATGAGATCTATGGCAAGCCTTTTATTGAAACATCCTGAAGTTAACAAAGCTACTGAAATTTTCCCTCAGTTTTATTTTAAATGACGCCATCACTTTTTAGTCCAATGGAGATTTATCTAAGAGAAAATGAGGTCTGCAGATGCTGGAGATCAGAGATGGAAATGTGTTGCTGGAGAAGCGCAGCAGGTCAGGCAGCATCTAGGGAACAGGAGAATCGACGTTTCGGGCATAAGCCCTTCTTCAGGAATGATTCCTGAAGAAGGGCTAATGCCCGAAACATCGATTCTCCTGTTCCCTAGATGCTGCCTGACCTGCTGCGCTTCTCCAGCAACACATTTCCATCGGAGATTTATCTAATCCAATGGATACTAAAGGAATGGCACGAATAAAAAATTGCATCAGGAAAGCAAGTGGAATGAGCCACCATTTTATTCAACGAAGTAGGCATGACGGACAAGGAGCTTTCAAAGATATTGGTGAACAAAGTCGCAAACGCTTCGGGCCATTACCCCAGCAGTTGCATGGATGCTAAGACAGCACTCTGTTTATCTTCAGCTTGCTATATTTTTGTGAATACCTCTCATCAGGTTAGGACAACCTGTGCATGTGTGCACACTCTCAAACTCTGAATACAGGATTCTCTATAACTTTATTGTTAAAATAATTTAGATCCATCACTTGTCTTTCATAAACACCAACTGCCACAACTTAACATTCGAAACTCACATGAACACATGAGTCAGGAGCAGCTGGAGGCCCCTCAGGCCTGTTCTGCCATTCGATAGATCATGAAATGATAATTCTACATTTCTGCTTACCCCAAGAATTTGTTTTTTTTTAAACAGTAGTTTTGTATTCATGCCATGTCCACGATAAATTGCATTTTCGACAGAATTCTTCTCTCATCCTACCACTGTTCAAAATGTTAAAATTCTTTGCATCCTGTTCTTGCCACCATTCCCACCCCCACACAACTAACTGCACTCCCTCACAACTAGGCGCAGAACAGAAGCCTTTCCTCATCCTTAATTTGCTTTCTATGTGGTTCTGGAATTTTCTGTTTCAAGGTGTGAAATTAACAGCTCAATGCTTCTACGACCAGAGCAGGAGTGGGTCATGCACCCACTAAGCCTGTTCAGCCATTTCTGAAATTCATGGTCAATCTTTAATCAAAATTCTATTTTCCTGTCCAATCCTAACTTTCCTTTACTTCTCTTCAAAAATCTGTCCTTCTCTGCCTTGAATTACACAAAAACATTCTGAACCAAATTTCAAAGATTCATAATCCTGACTGAAAACATTCCTGTTTTAATTCAAAATGTCTCAGTCTCCTTATTCCATTCCCAAGCTCCCTTTTTAACAGTTATTTGCCATTAATTTCTTTCATGTAGCAGATTATTAATTTGAAGTTTGCTCCGACAAAATCAAAAGCCTTATTAGTCTCTGTTATTAGTTATTTACTTGTTTGGTTTCAAGTGAATAGTAATAATTTAGAGCTATATAAAAAGAGCCCCCCATGTTACCTGGCCTACCACTGTCACCAATTAGGCAGAGATCTAACACTGCTTGCCATCTCCTGGGGTCCCTCAGTTGCCACCTGTTTCTGCATTAACCTGTCCAGACACGTTAGACACACCTCGGGGGCACACAGAACTTGAACTCTGATCTTCTTGCTGAGAGGCAAGGGACATAACTACTGCATCACAAGACCCTCTGCCATTTAAGAGGACTCAAGGTGAGGAGGAGGAATTTTGCATCTGTTGGAATTATTCACCACAGGTTATTATGGCTGGGTTGTTAAGTACATTCAAGGCTCAGACAGACAGGTTTTTAATCTGTAAAGGAATCAAGGTTTCCAGCAAAAGAAAGGCAGGAAAGTTGTTTTGAGGATAATTAGATCAGCCATTATCTCACTGGGTGAATGGCTAACTTCTGCTCCTACATCTTGTCTTACAGTCTTATAAACACTCTCAAATGGTGTCCATTGTGCATTCCAGACAAATTCAGGTCTACTCTCAAAAGCAGCTGAGGTCTTTAATATTAACATCCCACCTTATTTCTGATACTCCTTGCGTTGAAGTATACGCACTTGAGCCCATCTATGTGTCCGCAAGTAGTCCCTGTCAGTGCTTTAATATTAACATTTGTAGCCTTCCAAAGTAGTTTATCCACCTGTGTTCTTATCTAGTGCTAGCAACACTTTTCAACAATCAAACAGGGTTATAGACCTCATACTCACACTGAACAGTTTTTGGAACATAAGTCCAGACTGTGGTGCTTGAAAAGCCCAGCAGGTCAGGCAGCATCCAAGGAGAAGAAGAATCAAAATACATTAAGGACAAAAGGGTAACTAGGGAGAGAATAGGGCCCCTCAAAAGATCAACACAGCTGCCTTTATGTGGAGCAACAGGAGATGGGGGAGATACTAAACGAGTATTTTGCATCAGTATTTATTGTGGAAAAGGACATAGAAGATACAGAATGTAGGGAAATAGATGGTGACATCTTGCAAAATCTCCATATTACAGAGGAGGAAGTGCTGGACTTCTTGAACGCACTAAAGTGGATAAATCCCCAGGACCTGATCAGGTGTACCCGAGAACTCTGTGGGAAGCTAGAGAAGTGATTGCTGGGCCTCTTGCCGAGATATTTGTAACATCGATAGTCATAGGTGTGGTGCCGGAAGACTAGAGGTTGGCTAACATGGTACCACTGTTTAAGAAGGGCGGTAAGGACAAGCCAGGGAACTATAGACCAGTGAGCCTGACATTGGTGGGGGCAGGTTGTTGGAGGGAATCCTGAGGGACAGGATATACATGTATTTGGAAAGGAGAGGACTGATTAGGGATAGTCAACATGGCTTTGTGCATGGGAAATCATGTCTCATAAACTTGATTGAGGTTTTTGAAGAAGTAACCAAGAGGATTGATGAGGGCAGCGTGGTTGATGTGATCTATATGGACTTCAGTAAGGCATTCGACAAGGTTCCCCATGGGAGACTGGTTACCAAGGTTAGATCTCACAGAACACAGAGAGAACTCGCCATTTCGATACAGAGCTGGCTCAAAGGTAGAAGACAGAGGGTGGTGGAGGGTTGTTTCTCAGACTGGAGGATTGTGACCAGTGGAGTGTCACAAGGATCGATGCTGGGCCCTCTACTTTTCGTCATTTATATAAATGATTGGATGTGAGCATAAGAGGTACAGTTAGTAAGTTTGCAGATGACACCAAAATCTAAGAAGGTTACTCAGATTACAAGAGGATCTTGATCAGTTGGGCCAGATGGGCAGAGAAGTGGCAGATGGAGTTTAATTCCGATAAATGCGAAGCGCTGCATTTTGGAAAAGCAAATCTTAGCAAGGTAAGGTCCTAAGGAGTGTTGCTGAATAATGAGACCTTGGAGTGCAGATTCATAGCTTCATGAAAGTGGAGTCGCAGGTAGATAGGATAGTGAAGAAGGTGTTTATTATGCTTTTCTTTACTGGCCAGAGTATTGAGTACAAGAGTTGGGAGGTCATGTTGTGGCCGTACAGGACATTGGTTAGGCCACTGTTGGAATATTGCGTGCAATTCTGGTCTCCTTCCTATCGGAAAGATGTTGTGAAAGTTATAAGGGTTCAGAAAAGATTTACAAGAGTGTTGCCAGGGTTGGAGGATTTGAACTATCGGGTGAGGCTGAACAGGCTGGGGCTGCTTTCCCCTGGTCTCCTTCCTATCGGAAAGACGTTGTAAAAGTTATAAGGGTTCAGAAAAGATTTACAAGGGTGTTGCCAGGGTTGGAGGATTTGAGCTATCGGGTGAGGCTGAACAGGCTGGGGCAGCTTTCCCTGGAGCGGAGGCTGAGGGGTGACCTTAAAGAGGTTTACAAAATCATGAGGGGCATGGAGAGGATAAATAGACAAAGTATTGTCCCTGGGGTAGGGGAGTCCAGAACAAGAGGGCAAAGGTTTAGGGTGAGAGGGGATAGATATTAAACAGACCTAAGGGGCACCTTCTTCACACAGAGTGTGGTACATGTATGGAATAAATTGCCAGAGGAAGTGGTGAAGGTGCTTACAATTGCAAAATTTAAAAGGCATCTGGATGAGTATATGAAGAGGAGAGGTTTGGAGGGTTAAGGGCTGGGTGCTGGCATGTGGGACGAGATTGGGTTGGGATATATGGACGGGTTGGAATGAAGGATCTGTTTCGCTCTCCACTACACGTCCAATTTTGATGTCATCTGCAAACTTACTAACTGCACCTCTTGTGCTCACATTTTGATTGTCCTAAGGCAAGTCGGCATAAGCAGGGAGGAAGTGTGGGTATTCTAAAAGGCATTAAGGTGGACAAGTTCCCAGGTCTGGAGTGGAAAGTGAGTAAAGTGAGAGAGGAAATACCTGGAGCCTTAACAGATATCTTTGTAGCATCCTTGAACGTGGGGAAGTCCCAGAGGACTGGAGAATTGCTAATGTTATCCACTTGTTTAAGAAGGATGGCAGGGATGATCCAGGTACTTATAGACCGGTGAGCCTGACATCAATGGTTGGGAAGCTGCTGGAGAAGATACTGAGGGATAGGATCTATTCCCATTTGGAAGAAAGTGGGAATAGAGGGGCCCCTCCCTCACCACCTGGAGGAAGAACACCTTATCGTCTACCTCAGAATCCTTCAACCTCAGGGCATCAATGTGGACTTCACCAGTCTCATCATTTCCCCACACCTTACCTTAGTTCCAATCTTCCAGCTCAGCACCGTCCTCATGACCTGTCCCACCTGTCAATCTTCCTTCCCATCTATTCCGCTCCAACCTCCTCTGCAACCTATCACCATTACTCCCACCTCCATCCACCTACTGCACTCTCAGCTACCCTCTCTCCAGCTCCACGCTCCCCCCACTTATCTCTCCATTCCAGTGGCTGCCAGCCTCATTCCTGATGAAGGATTCCGGCCCGAAATGTCAATTCTCCTGTTCCTCGGGTGCTGCCTGACCTGCTGTGCTTTTCCAGCAACACACTCTCGACTCCGATCTCCAACATCTGTAGACCTCATTTTCTTCAACATGGTTTTGTGCAGGGAAGGTCAAGTCTTACCAATTTAATAGAATTCTTTGAGGAAGTAACAAAGTTGATTGATAAGGGAAGGGCTGTAGATGTCATATACATGGACTTCAGTAAGGCGTTTGATAAAGTTCCCCATGGTAGGCTGAAGGAAAACGTGAAGTCACATGGGGTCCAGGTGTACTAGCTAGATGGTTAGAGAACTGAGTGGACAACAAGAAACAGAGTCGGAGTGGAAGGAAGTTTCTCAAAATGGAGAACTGTGATCAGTTGGTTGCACAAGGATTAGTGTTGGGACCACAGTTGTTTGTGATGTACATAAATGAGCTGGAGGAAGGTACAGTTGGTCTAATTAGCACATTTTCAGGCAACACTAAGACTGGTGGTGGAGTAGCAGATAATGAAGGGGACTGTCAGCGAATGCAGCAGAATATAGATAGATTGGAGAGTTGGGCAGAGAAATGGCTAATGGAGCTCAATACAGGCAAATACGAGGTGATGCATTTTGGAAGATCCAATTCAAGAGCGATCTACAGAGGAACCTGAATTATCCAGCATTCCATTATCCGAATTTCAGATTATCCAGACAAGATCACAAGGTCCTGATGCTTGGCTAAACTGTGCTATCTGGCATTAGATTATCCGAACGAAACACTCCCCACCTGTGTTGTTCAGCTAACAGAGGTTCTTCTGTATACAGGAAATGGAAAAACTCTGCGGAAAATTGATGTACAGAGAGATCTGGGTGTTCAGGTCCACTGTACCCTGAAGGTGGCCACGCAGGTCAATAGAGTGGTCAACAAGGCGCACAGTATGCTTTCCTTCATTGGATGGGGTATTGAGTACAGAGTTAGCAGGTCATGTTACAGTTGTGCAGGACTTTGGTTTGGCCACATATTAAATACTGCGAACAGTTCTGGTTTCCACATTACCAAAAGGATGTGGATGCTTTGGAGAGGGTACAGAGGAGGTTCACCAGGATGCTGCCTGGTATGGAGGGCTGTAGCTATCAAGAAAAGTTGAGTAGATTAGGATTATTTTCATTAGAAGGACAGAGGTTGAGGGGGGACCTGATCGAGATCTACAAAATCATGAGGGGTATAAGACAGGGTGGATAGCAGGACTTTCACCCACCAGAGTGGGGGACTCAATCACTAATCATCATGAGTTCAAGGTGAGAGAGGAAAAGTTTAAGGGAGATATGCATGCTGAGGGGTATAAGACAGGGTGGATAGCAGGATTTTCACACACCAGAGTGGGGGACTCAATCACTAATCATCATGAGTTCAAGGTGAGAGAGGAAAAGTTTAAGGGAGATATGCATGCTAAGTTCTTCATACAGAGGGTGGTGGGTGCCTGGAATGTGTTGCTAGCAGAGGTGGTAGAGGCAGGTATGATAGCATAATTTAAGATGTATCTAGACAGATACATGAATGGGCAGGGAGCAGTGGGATACAGGTTTGGATAGAGGACATGGATCAGCGCAGGCTTAGAGGGCCGAAGGGGCTGTTCCTGTGATGTAACTTCCTTTGTTTTAACTGGCCCACCACAGATGTTAAGCTTTAGTTCCCAGGCTTTTCTTTACACCCTTCTTGAATAATGGCACAACATTTGCTACCCTCCATTCTACCAGGATCTCACCTATGGCCAACAACGATGCAAAATTATCAGGGGCCCTGCAAAGTCTTCTCTAGCCTCTTGCAGTGTTCTTAGATATATCTGGTCAGGACCAGGAGATTTATCCACCTGCATACACTGTAATACATCCTCTCATATGGACTGTCCACCAAGGACATGCAAGTCCTGAGCCACCACTAAATTCTAGCCACCCGTTGCCTGAAGGAAGAACATCTCATGGTCTACCTTCAGACCTTCCCCTCCAACCACACAGGCTCAATGTCTAATTCATCAGTTTCCTGATCTCCTCTGCAGCCCCCCCAATCTAATGCCAAATCTCCACCTCAGCACCACCATCTTGAACTGTCCCACCTGTCCATCTTCTTTCTCACCTATCCACTCCACCCTCCGTTCTGACCGATCACTATCACTCCCCACCTTCATCTACCTATCTCAGCCCCACCCCCTCCTATTTATCTCTCAGCCCACTTGGATCCCCACCACACCCCCAACGTTCCTGAAGAGCTTATGCTCGAAACAGTGACTCCCCTGCTCCTCAGATGTTTTTCCAGCAACACACTCTTTGACCCAAAATATCACCACTAACTTCCCAAGTTTCCAAATCTTCACGTCTTTCTCCATGGTAAACACTGCAAGAATATCATTTTCAGCCACAAAACAACTGCTACAGAACTTGGTAAATCTTTCAAACTTAAAAATAGTAGTACTCAACAGTGCTGCAACTCAGACCACGGGCTCGAATGAGGACCATGATCACAAAACTAAATCAAGAACTCTTCTTTTTAAACTTTCATGTTAAAATTTCAATTCTTAACAATAGGTATTACATTGAGGTCCAAAGATACACAGACAAGAATGGAGATAACAAAGAAGAGATTGTTAACAATATGACAGGCATCATCAACTCAAATGGGAGAGGGGTGCTGTTAAATATGGTAACAGAACTGCTAAAAGGAAAGCAAATTTAGGATCTGCATATTTTAATTAGAGAACTTGTGGGGACAAAGCACAATTTTGTGCCCAGCCAATACAAATTAGCATGTTCTAATTATTCAAAATCATTTATTTAAAAAGAATGATGGCTATCTTTTGCTTTACCTTGTATACTTGTCCATAAGTCCCATTTCCAACAACTTCCACCAGTTCAAAAATTCCTGCAGGGTCCTGGAAAGAGTAAAAACCTGTGTGAGTAAAGCTGAACAGCCATAATTTGTCACTAATAACAACGTCTAAAGTCTGCACTTTTCCTGGCAAAAATACACTTTATTCATCAGCATATTACAAAATAGTTCAAGTCAGAAATTACATAAAACACAACATTTTGTAAATGTTTGAATATGGCCTTTGAATGCAGGCACCTAGAAGTGTATTGCTGAAATGAGGACTGTGATGTTTTGACATGGCATTTCTCAGTTTAGCAATGCACTTTTAGGTGTCTGCATCCAAAAGTAATATTCAAACATTTACTAAATATGTCAAGAATCTATTTACATTTCAACACAAACAACAAGATGTCCTTCAAGTTAACAGACCCTCGGGATATTGTGGCAGAAAGGTCTAAGACAATGGCTTGTTCCCCACTGTGCTTTGGCAGCCTATCCCACACTTTAATATATCCCTTAGCACATGTCCTGTGTCTTGGAATGTGCCTGTCTGCAACACCCTCCTGAGGATAATCAATCAGAATCATAGAAAAGCACTGTATGGAAACAGACCCTTTGGTCCAACTTGCCCATGCTAACCAGATACGCTTAACTAATCTAGAACCATTTGCCAGCATTTGGCCCATATCCCTCTAAACCCTTACTTTTCATATACTCATCCAGATGCCTTTTGAATATTGTAATTGTACTAGCTTCTACACCTCCTCTGCCAGCTCATTCCATACACTCACCACCCTCTCTTAAGAAAACATTGCTTCTTACATCACTTTTAAATCTTTCCCCTCCCATCTTCAACCTATGCCCTCTAGTTCTGGACTCTGCCACCCCAGGGAAAAGACCTTGTCTATTCACCCTATCCACGTCCCTATGATTTTATAAACCTCAGCCTCCATCATTCAAAGGAAAACAGCCCAGCCTATTCAGCCCTTCCTTATAGCTCAAACCCTCCAACCCTGGCAACATTCTTGTAAAGCTGAAAATGTGTTGCTGGAAAAGCGCAGCAGGTCAGGCAGCATCCAAGGAACAGGACAATCGATGTTTCGGGCATGAGCCCTTCTTCAGGAATGAGGAAAGTGTGTCCAGCAGGCTAAGATAAAAGGTAGGGAGGAGGGACTTGGGGGAGGGGCGTTGGAAATGCGATAGGTGGAAGGAGAAATCTGAGTTCTCCAGTTTCCTCATTTCCTCTCCCCCCACCTTGTCTCAGTCAAATCCCTCAAACTCAGCACCGCCTTCCTAACCTGCAATGGTTGGTCCGGGTGTCCCAGAGATGTTCTCTGAAACGTTCCGCAAGTAGGCGGCCTGTCTCCCCGATATAGAGGCCACATCGGGCGCAGCGGATGCAGTAAATGATGTGTGTGGAGGTGCAGGTGAATTTGTGGCAGATATGGAAGGAAATTCTTGTAAATTTTTTCTGAACGCTTTCAAGTTTCAGGTTTCCTAAAGCAGGGAGACCAGGATTAAATGCAATATTCCAAAAGTGGCCCAATTCTTTGAACTGGAAGATCAGCAATTTTCAGGCAGACTAGAGAACATTTTTCAACAAGTTGATGGATCCCTCATTTCCATCACTCAGGTAATCATCCCACTTTCTCCCTATCACTATGACCACATTGTACAGTAATGGTTTTGATCATTTTCATCCTTGCAATAAACTGCGGAAGCATAGAATCACAGAATCCCGACAGTACAGAGAGAGATGTGGGTGCCGTATGTCTAGTTATTTCTAGCGCATCCCCAATTGCCCTTGCTGTGATAGTGGTCAGGTGCCTACTTGAATGCCACAATGAAGCTGTGGTGTGGTGATCGGATTTGTTTTGAATGGTGTTGGCTTATTGGGAGATGTATCCAAAGTCAGTGGAAACCATTCCATCACACTCCTGACTTGTAGATGGTAGACAGGCTTTTGGGAGACAGGAGGTGAGTTATCACCTTACCCCTAACCTCATTTTGTAGTATAGTATTTATATGACTGGTCCTGTTCTGTTTCATTGAACACAAGAGGTGGTGGTTACAGAGATATAACCAATTGTCTTTCACAAAAAGAGAGATACACAAGATCCTACAAAAACATTGTCCTTCAGGACAATGAGACAAAATCCTGATTTAAAATTGAAAAAGACATACATGCAAATTAATAAAACATGAAAAAGCACAGTAGAATATATTCTCAAAGAAATCAAGTATTTTCCTGAGCTGAACCTTTAACCAACACTCTGTATATTTCATTTAATATAAAAATGCTTTACACCAACATGTCAAACCTGTTACCAGCATCACTCCAGTTCTGAGGGAGGGTCACCAGACTTCTTTTTATTTCAAAAATATACTTTATTCATAAAATTATTTGGACCTCTATACAATTGGTCATGCCATTCTTGTGCACATATTACATTGCTTTACATACAGACATCGAAATTTATTTTTCATATATACAAGCCTGTCCATTTACTATCCAGCTCTTCTGCAGAGGCGTCAGCAGAGCCCAAATGACTGCGTGGGCCCCCTGTTCTTCTTAGACAGGCAGATGTTATACGGTGGTCTTTCCCCACCGCGCCTTGGCGGCAGCTGCCCCAAGCTTCAGCGCATCACTCAACACGCCAGTCTGCAACACTCAGTCGGGGTCAACTCCTTCAGCTGGAAGATCAACAGGGTTCGGACCACCCAAAGAGCGTCCTTCACCGAGCTGACGATACTCCAGGCACAGCCGATGTTCGTCTCAGTGTGCACCCCGGGGAACAGACCATAGAGCACGGAAAACCGCGTCACGGCACTGCTCGGGATTAACCTCGACAAATACCACTGCATTCCTCCCCAGACTTCTTCTGCAAAGGCACATTCCAGAAGGAGGTGTGTGACAGTCTCAGTACCCCCCCGCAGCTGCTTCGAGGGCAGCGTGTGGTGAGGCCGAGAGTCCGGACGTGCATAAAGGATCTCACAGGTCTTGGTGCTTGTTGGAAAGTTCTGGCGATGAGGCATTCTGCCAAATGACTTTGACAGTCTGCTCAGGGAACCGCTCGACAGGATTCGTCCTCTCCTTTTCCTGAAGGGTCTCAAGGACACTACGTGCTGACCACTTCCTGATGGACTTGTGGTCAAAGGTGTTTTTCCTTCATAAACTTCTCCACGAAGGACAGGTGATACGGAACGGTCCAACTACTCGGAGCGTTCCGCGGCAGCGAGGCCATCCTTTGCAACACTGGGGACAGGTAGAACCTCAGTACGTAGTGACACTTGGTGTTTGCGTACCAGGGATCGACGCACAGTGGCCAAAGGTGGCTATCAGGGGGAGGATGGCAGGACGGCCAACCGTTCACTCTTACCCACTGGGGCGTACATGTTAATCAGTCTCAGGGGAGCATTCCTGTACATGACGTCAGTGACAAGAAGGCGCCCGCCCACCACCTCCTTAACCTCAGAGATGGTGAAGTTGCCTCCTTGCAACAGGATACCCAGGCCGGAGGTGCGGCTATCGTTGCCCCCCCTGACCAAACTGACGGCCCATGGGCCCACAAGCTCGACCATCTCCTGTAGCTGCTGAGGTGTGGTATCCCACACTCCTGCAGAAACAGGACATTGGCTTTAAAGTTGGCCAGGAAGGCTATCGTAGAAACACATCACGTAGCAGATTTGATGCTACGCACATTGATACTGGCAATTTTTATCTCCATTTGCTACTGGTCTTCACTCTCTGGAGTAGCTGTGTGCATCCCTGTGGTGACAGCTAACTACTGGACCCTCCCAGACTGAGGTAGCTGACCGGCTCCACGCTGGAACCGTTTCCCCGCTCTGGTGACTTCGAGTCGGGCTCAGGGATTGCACAATCCAGTTCTCTGTCTGACAGCGGGGCTGTCACAGGACCACGGCTCCCAGTTACCTGAAACTGTGGGGCGTGGGTACCTCTTGGTTCTCACCAGGTGAGGGGTGGTCTTTACCCATCCCCTCAGAGGGATCGTCTTTTCCTGTTTGGGCGGTGCTGCCCTCCTTTTTCCCCACGGCGCTCTGTCTATTCCTCTGGTGACAACCCTCCTTGCGCCCGTCCTCACCATCCGAAGAGCTACCTGTATCCTCGTTGTGTAGGTGTCATTTCCCCCTTTGCTGGGTGGCTAGGTGACTTTGGGGGCCTGGCAAGGTTTCCTCTTCCTGCTTTTGACAGGTATCCAATCCTCTGCCTCCTTTATTCCCTCCTCTTCCATTTCCTCCATCTATCTTGAAGGAGCTTGGATGGACTGCTGCATGTTCCCACTGTATGCCATCTGCCATATTCCCACCTGCCCTTCCTGCACCATTGCCATGCTGTTTTGTGGTACCTTGCTGGTCTTATGTGGTCCACGGCTCGTGTTGCCACCTCCGGCCATCTTTGCATAGGTGGCAGCCCCTCGTCTTGGGCAGGCCTTGTACATGTGGCCCGCCTCTCCACACAGATTACTGTTCTTGGCCTCTTCACATTTCTTGATCGGGTGGCCTTCCTGCTTGCAGTTTCGACAGACGGCCACCTTACAATCCACCGCCATGTGGCCTGACCTCCCGCAGGTTGAGCACACTTTCAGCTGCCCTGCGTACGTCAGGTAACCTCTGCTTCCTCCGATGGCAAAGCTGGAGGGTGGGTGGAGGATGTTCTCACTGGCATCGACCCTCAGGGTTACCCTGACCTGCTGCTTGCTAGTCCAGATCCCGAAAGGATCGGCCATATCGGTGCTTTCTCCCTCGACCTGGACATATCTTCTCAGGAAGGTCAGGACGTGGGGGTTGTACATATGGAATGTAACAGCCCGACTCCTCTGCGCAGGAAGCACACACGACGGGACCACTGACAAGTTGGAGAACAGAGGTTCCCCTTCCTTCTCCTTGAAGACTTTCAGGAGCTGCTCGCAATTCTTCACGCTCCTAAAGTTCACGTCCAAATAGCCTATCCCAGGGAAATCCTGCAGGCAGTACACATCTGCTTTTTTTTTTATTTCAAAAATATACTTTATTCATAAAATACTTTAATGGTCTGTACAGTTGGACATGCCATACATATGTAAATATTCCATTTACATTTACAGGAAAACAGAGTAATCATTCCTATTTACAGGTCTGTTTGATTACATTTTTAGCTGAGGCGTCAGCAGAGCCCAAATGACTGCGCGGGTCCCCTGTTCTTCTTTAGG
>NW_025215381.1:631417-670901 GCF_004010195.1 Chiloscyllium plagiosum
CCTGCCTGGCTCCAGATCTGACTGGGAAGCTATCTGATTCCCACCCATTGATTGAGACTGCACTGACAATGTTGGTGTAGAGCAGTCTGATCCAATTGCAGATTCCCTCCCCAAAGCCCATTTTGGAGAGAACATCTCTCATATACCTGTGTCATAACCTATCAAAGGCTTTCTCCTGGTCCAGGCTGATCAGGCAGGTGTCCAACCCTCTGTCCTGCACGTAGGCGATCGTATCCCTGAGGAGCGCGAGACTCTCAGCGATCTTCCTGCCCGGCACAGCACAGGTTTGGTCAGGGTGAATCACCGACCCCAGAGCAGACCTGACCCAGTTGGCGATTACTTTTGACAGAATTTTGTAATCCGCATTCAACAGTGAGATTGGTCTCCAATTTTTGAGTTCCTCCCTCTCCCCCTTCCGCTTGTAGATGAGGGTGATGATGCCTTTCCTCATGGATTCACTCTGGGTACCTGCCCGAAGCATACTGACATACACCTGCAGCAGGTTCTGGCCAATCAAGTCCCACAGAGCGGAATAGAGCTCGACCGGTAAGCCGTCGCTTCCGGGAGTTTTATTCTTTTCGAAGGACTCGAGGGCCTTGGTCAGCTAGTCCAGAGATAGCGGCTGGTCCAGCCTCTCCCGTGTCCTGTCGTCTAAGACCTCCGTGATGGGGGACAGGAACGACTGGGAGGCCGTGCTGTTGGTCGGCTTCGCGTCATACAGACTGGCATAGAAGGATTTACTGATCCTCATGACGTCAGGCTGAGATGACGTTATCGAGCCATCTTCTTGCTTCAGGCTGCTGAGCACAGAGCTCTCTTTATGCACCTTGTGGAAGAAGAAACGTGAGCACGTCTCGTCCTGCTCCACCGAGCGGACCCTGGACCGGAAGATTATCTTGGAGGCCTCCGAAGTCAAGAGCGAGGCTTTCTGGCCCTTCACCTCCTTGAGGTCCTCCGTGACATCCAACCCCATCGTCTGCAGCAGGAGCAGGTTCTGCATACTTTCCTGGAGCTGGGACAGTTTTCCCCGCCTCTCTCTCGCCTCCTGAACACCTTTGAGGATGAAGAACCTCTTGATGTTCCCTTTTACTGTTTCCCACCAGTCCGCTGGGGACTCAAAGAGGGGCTTCACAGTTCTCCAACCTGCGTAGTCCCCTCTTGGGCTCCTCAATGTTTTCTGCTGCTTCAAACGCGCAGCACTCCAGCAAAATCTTCTTGACAAACACTGTCTAATCGACTGGTGTACGCTCCTCCACCTTCTTCACAGTCACCCTGACTGGGTTGCGATTGCCCTGGCCTGGGCTGCGAGCAGCTGCTGAGGCCATAGCTCTGAGGTTGGTTGGTACCTGAATTGGCATTAGGCCAAGCCAGCATGAAGATCCACCAAGAGCAGGTCAGCACAACCAAACGAATCTCCAACGTCCTATCACAATCCAGTGATGATGAGTTGTAGCTCCAACGACTCAAACTCGACCCCCATGGTATCTCCCCTACCAGCACACGTCTGCTGCATCGAACCTGCAGCACTCAAGCAGAATCTCTTCCTCTGGTCCTCAGAAACTACACATATTCCGAGCCAAAAGGCCGAGAAGGGTCACCAGACCCAAAACTTTAACTTTGATTTCTCTGCACAGATGCTGCCAGACCTGCTGAGTTTTTCCAGTAACTTCTGTTTTTATCATTTTACAATACCACTTGCCACAAACAAATGTTTTATAATGCCTAAAAGCAAAATGCCTTGGTTGTTATCAATTAATTTTTTCTTGAGGGATAGTATTACTCAACATATCAGCATTCCAGCCAGTCTGGTATTGAAGGGAAAAAAAAATGAAGGGAAGTTCTTCTCAAGTGGTAAAGCTGGCCTTGAAAAGGCCAATTATCTGCACTCAAGCAGGTAGGGCTCATGGATGGACAAGCAACCTATCTGCAATATGCTCACCATCTATGCGCTAAAAGCAAAAAGCAGAAAAACAACTGAACAAAATACCAACCTTTCCATCACTGCTACCATCAAACCACCCACTTTCCAGAGGTGTAATGATTCATCTTACATGGGCTATTCATTATCATGTCAAAAAGGTCCATGATTTATTCCACTTTGACCAGCAACATGTAATGGTTGCAATGGGCTGAGGTTCGAGCAGCACGATTAGGAATTCAAACTGATTGTGGTTCACAATGGGGATCCTGCTGCCTTTTCTGCCAAGGGCTCAGGCTTTGAATCTTCAGTTTCTGTGGGGATTTGTGCAAACTAGTCAGAGGTGACAAGAATGTGATTATTTGCAGCCAGGTTGCTCGTGGGGAGGGGAAAGGAAGCACAGAATACATCAGAAAAAGAAAAACCTATCTCAATAAACATTCTTTACAAATTTCCTTCAAAGATAAGATGTGCATGACAAAAAAAAAGGTTCTGTAAGAAAGTTCACAGATCAAAGGAAATCACTAAGTTCATAAATTCGGACACAGAAAACCAAGCCTTACATATGGGAGAAAATATCATTAATAAAACTGATTACTGAGAGAAGACCAGAAAGCGAAAACTCAACACTTCAAAATCTCTGTCCCAAAAACCAAATTGGTCTCTCTGGATGCCATCAGACCTGCTCAGCTTCTAGCTCCTTGCACTGTCACTCTTAATTCACTCTTACTTTGTTTGCATATCACTAAATCTAAGCCCTCTTGTTCTTTTTATTCCTTACAAACAGAAACAAGTTCTCCCATCTAATGAGACTGCTTTTATGATTTTGAAATTTATCAGATTTCCTCTCAGTCTTCAATCCAAGCAGAAATGCTGGCAGATGGGACTAGATTGGGTTGGGATATCTGGTCGGCATGGACGAAGGGCTGTTTCCATGCTGTACATCTCTATGACTCTACTTGAATCTATTCTCAATTGAGGTCTCACATTGTTGGAACCATTCTTGTGAACTGCTTCTACATTCATACCTCTCAACTTGCCTCAAACGTTGCTACTGTAGCCACCTGAGCCTCTGGCAGCACATTTCCTTCAAACTTATTCCCTTTTATTAATGGATCTTTCTACCCTGAAAAAAAGATTCTGAATATTCATAACTCTCAATTTTGAAAACTTCATCCTTTGACCTTCAAGTAAAAACAAACTAAGTTTATGCAATCGCTCCTCATATCTAATACACCCCCCCCCCATGCTGATAAACCATTTTTGTACCCTCTCCAAACCCTCCACATTATCTTCTGGTTGCACAGCAAACAGAACTGTACACAATATTCCAAATGTGGCCCAAAGTTCTACATAGCTACAAAACAATTTGCCAATTAGTATCCTCTCTGCCCTGCTCAATGAAACATGCCATATTCCTTCTGGACATTATCCGCTTGTGTTGCCACTTTCAGGTAACTGCAGACCTGTATTCCTTAATGCTCCATATGTTAATGCTACTAAGAGTTCTGCCATTTACTGTATACTTCCCTTCTCCATCAGATCTCCCAAAATGCATCACATCGCATTTATCCAAATTAAACTCCATTTGCCAAATCTCTACCCAAGTCGAGCCTACATTCTATTGTTACCTCTGGCAATCCTCCTCACCATCTTCAGCTCCTCCAGTGTTTGTGTCATCCACAAGCTTACTAATCAGGACACCTACATTCTTCTCTATATATTAGAAACAGCAAGGGGATCAGCACTGACCACTGGTCACAGATCTCCAATCTGAAAAACCACATTCCACCACTTCACTAAGCCAGTTCTGTATCCATCTTACCAGTTCACCATAGATCCCATGTGACTTCACCTTTTATAAAAGCCTGCCATGAGGAATAGTATCAAAGGCCATGCTGAAGTCCACATAGGCAACATCTTCTGCTTTGCTCACAATCATCTTAAAAACTCATTCAAGTTTGGAGAGACACACAAAACCACACTGTCTATTACTAAGTCCATGTCTTTCCCAATATGAGCAAACCTTATCGCTCAGAATCCTCTCCAATAATTTCCCAACCACTGACACCAGGCTCACTGGCCTGGAATTTCTCAGATTGTCCCTGTTGCCCTTCTTCGACAAAGGAACAATGATAGTTATTTTCCAGTCCTCTGGGACTTCACCTGTGACGAAAGAGAAAACAAAAATGTTATACAAGGCTCCAACAGTTTCCTCAGATGGCTTCCTCAGCATTCTGGAGATAAATCCCAGCAAATCCCTGGGACTTGTTAGATAAGGGAGTACAATTCAACATCACCTCCCTCCTGATAGTAATGGGGTATACTTGACACTCCATTAATAAAGCTAAGGACACCATATAGTGTATAAACTGTACTCACCACTTGTCCTGACACCTTCAATAATCCAGCCCCTCTGCTTTTGCACTCCCTTTATAATTGTGCTTTCTATATTGTATTGTATTTCAAAGTTCATCCAACCAAAGAGCATCTCTGCATTGAACCTCATCTATCACCTATCTGCCCACTCCTGCAATTTGCCAGTGTTCTTTTGGAATTCCACAAAAAGCAAATTAGTGTAACTGTGCACATATTGGGAAGCAGAGAAACAGCAAGTGACATTTTTCCAGCTGAGGGTACAGGAAAGATCATTTCTCACCTTTTTTTGGTGTATCTAAGATTTGAGGTCAACTACCACCATTACACGTGGGAACACCACCCACCTTGAACATGGCAGGTACTCATGTGATTCAGCCAACATTGTCTTATCTTATACGTTGCAGGCAAGGATGCCCGGAGGCATGGTACATTGGGGAAACCGAGCAAAGGCTACGACAACGGATGAATGGGCACCACACAACAATCAGGGCGGCACAGTGGCACAGTGGTTAGCACTGCTGCCTCACAGCGCCAGAGACCTGGGTTCAATTCCTGCCTCAGGCGACTGACTGTGGAGTTTACACATTCTCCCCGTGTCTGCGTGGGTTTCCTCCGGGTGCTCCAGTTTCCTCCCACAGTCCAAAGATGTGCAAGTCAGGTGAACTGGCCATGCTAATTTGCCCGTAGTGTTAGGTTAGGGGTATGGGTGGGTCAGTGTGGACTTGTTGGGCCGAAGGGCCTGTTTCCACACTGTAAGTAATCTAATCTAATCAACAGACAGGAGGGTTCCATCCCTGTTGGGGAACACTTCAGTGGTCCAGGACATTCAGCCTCGGATCTTTGGGTGACCATCCTCCATGGTGGACTTCGGGACAGGCAGCAGAGGGAAGTGGCCGAACAGAGACTGATAGCTAAGTTCGGTACCCATAGGGAGGTACCTCAACCGGGACCTTGGGTTCATGTCACATTACAGGTGACCACCGCGCGCGCACACACACACACACACAGTCAGACAAAGACCCACATGCACACATATTTTGTGTGTGAATTTGTACTTGCAGAGTTACATTGCACTTTGCTCAAAAGCTGCATACATTCACGTAGAACTCTGTTATCTCATTTTTTAGATTAGAATCAATCTAAACATCAGGTCATAGACAGAGAACACAGGGGGCTAACACCTTCAACTAATTGTCTGGCTATCACCATTGTTAACAGCTAACCCGAGAATGCAACTTTAAAAAAAGGGTTTTGTGATTTACACATGAAAGAAGTGAAACTATCACTGTATTCTAACAGATGAAAGGCTTAACAGACAATCAATTTTTCAATGTATAATTTCAGTTACATCACACTGCAAATTTTTGCTATAAATTCTGTGTTACGATTGAGCCTTCCACAATCACCTGATGAAGGAGCGTCGCTCCGAAAGCTAGTGTGCTTCCAATTAAACCTGTTGGACTATAACCTGGTGTTGTGTGATTTTTAACAATTGCTCAGTCACCTTTATAGTCACCAATCTTTCTAGTAATACCTTATTGATCAAATAGAATTTTCAACTGGTAGGTCACACCTATCATAACATTGCTGCACTCTTCCAGTATTTATACACACTTGTGCTTTTGGGCACAACCATGAAATAAAAAAAATCTACATCATGGTCACAATCTCTGCAAATCCACAGCAAGACTGACAGACAAAAACAAATCAATTTGCTGTACAATATTTATTAATAAACATTGCATGGAGGAAATAATTACATCAGTGATGTGTTGCTGCTAGAAGGTGAGAACAGAGAAACACTTTGCCTGAACAGTGTCAGCATAAGGGAATGAAATTAGTTTGAGATTATGTAATAAAACAGAAAATATCAATAAACAGGTCAATCAATAGCTTGAGAGAGAAAAGACAGGTTAGGGTTCTGGACACGGTTCCTTGGTCAGATCAGAGTACTGACAAGACAATTGCCTATATCCAAATGTGAAGCCATTTATTCCTTACAGATGCTAATGGAGCCTTGTCTTCAAGAACAACTTTGAGGGAAAAAAAATTCAACTACAGAAACTGAAGTAAGTATGAGATTCAGTCAACACAACAGACACATCAACAGAGTTAGATACACCAGGACAGAGGTGACTGGTGACATACAGAAGATCAGTTACAAGGTAGAAGGGAGTAAAGATGGTGTTGCTAAGACTAAATGGGCAGTCAGGACAGGGCAGAGGGTCCAATTCCACATGGACAAAAATGAATGCTCCTCATCCCTCCTTCTCTCATGAGCTCCAATTACCTCCTTAAACATGGTGTGCAAAGGCTGAAGCCACTCTAGGCCCCTTCCAGAATGTCTGTACCCATAATCAAGTCCAGTCTCTTCCCCAGCTACTGCCGGCAACAGGACGAGGCAGCTTGCAAATTTAATGATGCCAAGAACTTAAAAACTAGGAGCAAGCGTTAGTTATACAGCCATAGGGTCAAGAGTCAGATTCATACAGCATGGGAAACAAACCATTTAGTCCAATTCGCCCACACCAACCAGATATCCCAAATAAATCCAGTCCCATTTGCCAGCATTTATCCCATATCCCTCCAAACCCTTCCTAATCATATACCCATCCAAATGCCACTTAAATGTTGCAGTTGTACCAGCCTCCACCACTTCCTCTGGCAGCTCATTCCATACACGTACCACCCTCTGCGTGAAAACACTGCTTCTTACATCCCTTTGAAATCTTTCCCCTCTCACCTTAAACATATGCTCTCCAGTTTTGGACTCAGCCACCCCAGAGTAAAGACCTTGCCTATTTAACCTTTCCATGCCCCTCCTGGTTTGATAAACCTCTATAAAATCACTCCTTAGCCTCTGATGCTCTCAGCAAAAATAGCCCCAGCCTTTCCCTATATCTCAACCTCACCAACCCTGGCAACATCTTTGTAAAGCTTTTCTGAACCTTTTCAAATTTCACAACATCCTTCTGATAGGAGGGAGATCAGAATTGAACACAGTATTCCAATGTCCTGTACAGCATGAGCTCCCAACTCCTTCAATGCACTGATCAATAAAAGCAAGCATCCCAAATGTCTTTTTCACTATCCTATCTATCTATCTAACTGCAACTCTATGTTCAATGGGTTATGAACTTGCACTCCAAGATCTCTTTGAACAGCAACACTCCACAGGACCTTGTGATGAAGTATATAATCTTGCCCTGATTTGCCTTTCCAAAATGCAGCACTTCACATTTATCTAAATCAAACTCCATCTGCTATTCCTCACCCATTAGCCCATCTGATCAAGATTCTGTTGTACTCGGGGGTAACCTTCTTCACTGTCCACTACACCTCCAACTTTGGTATCATCTGATAATAGGTATATCTCCTATTTTAACATCCACATCGCTTACATAAATGACAAAAAGCTGCGGACCCAGCACTGATCACTGTGGCACAGGCCTCCAATGTGAAAAGCAACCCTCCACCACCACCCTCTGTCTTCTACCTTGAGCCAGTTCTGTATCCAAACAGCGAGTTCTTCCTGTATTCCAAGTGCTCTAACTTTGCTGTCATGAGGAACCTTATTGAATGCCTTCTGAAACCCTTGGAATATAATCAATAAAGGTAGTTTGGAGAATCATTGACAGAGCATGCATGCCTCAAAATGCATTTTTTTTGAGAGATGTAAACAAATTGCATTTTAAATATTGTAAACTGGGGTGGCTAATTGGCTGAGGAAAAGCTTTATAAACAGGTGATGCTGGTAACCTGGGAAAGTTTCTTTCTCCAAAATGACTTTAGGAACGCCGATGGGTTTTCATGACAATAGTCACTGTGACTGAGATTAGTTTTCAGTTCCAAAATGTTCTTAGCTCATTTTAAATTCCCTGAATTGCTGTGATGGGAGCCGAACCAGTGCACTCAGTGAAACGATTGCCACTGTCTCCCCTTGACACAGCATCATACATGACTAGCCACATACACTACCAAGGTGCTAATCTGATAACTGGCCTATGCCAGGTTAATTAACCTCAGTCAGAGCAGCAATAGAAATGGTCCAGTCAGCTTCCAAATTTCTGAGGATGCTGGAGGAGATAGGATCTCTGGCTGATTCTATCCAACAGTGATCTAGTGTCCCCTCCTGAAAGGTGCACAAAAATTGGTTAGGCCCCAGCTACAACACCAAGGCCAAGCTGGGCATAGGAAGGATGTCAAAGTCTTGGAGAGGGTCCAGTGAAGATTCGACGTTTCGGGCATGAGCCCTTCTTCAGGAAGAAGGGCTCATGCCCGAAACATCGATTCTCCTCCTCCTTGGATGCTGCCTGACCTGCTGCGCTTTTCCAGCAACACATTTTCAGCTCTGATCTTCAGCAGCTGTTGTCCTCACTTCCTTCCAGTGAAAATTGACTGGAATAGAACCAGGGATGATTGCTTCAATTATGTAGTGAGACTGGAGAAGCTGGGATTGGTCTCTTTATACCAGAGAAAGAAAATTTGGTGAAATTTGACAGACATGCTTTAAGGCAGGAAGGATTTTGAGAGCAAATAAAACATGCTAGTAATTAGAGAACATAGAAACAAAAAAAATTGACAAAAAGGGGAAAGGAGGTAACAATTGATTTAGCAAGTTACAATCTACAACATAGTGAAACAGTAGTCACTTTCAAATAGCAATAAAATATTTGCAAAATGGAAAATTTGAAATGAAACATTTGCAAAATTGAAAAACAAAACTCTTTAGCAAGCTCTTCAGGGTCAGAGCTACAAAGGGCAAAAAGTCCTATTTCTGTACCGGATGATTCTCTACGTGCAGGTACATAGAAAACACAACGAAATCTCTCTTAGAAAAATAGGCAATTGCAGGGTAGCACTGCTGTCTCACAGCACCAGGGTCCCAGATTCAATTCCAGCCTCGAGCAACTGTCTGTGTGGCGTTTCCTCCAGGTGCTCCGGTTTCCTCCCACAGTCCAAAGATGTGCAGGGCAGGGTGAATTGGCCATACTAAGTTACCCATAGTGTTTGGTGCATTAGTCAGAGGGAAATGGGTCTGGGTGGGTTACTCTTCAGAGGGTCAGTGTGGACTTGTTGGGCCGAAAGGCCTGTTTGCACACTGTAGGGAATCTAATCTTCCTCCCATTACTTTCTGCACCCTCTTTCCCCTATTCAGACTATTCAGATCATATGGAACAGTTACTTGAGCATGAGGCTTCAGCACTGCTGATAAGCATGCAACTATTAATCCATACAGGTCAGTCTTATGGGGATCATATGCGGAGACTGCAGCAATGACACCTTCACCAATCGCATTCCTTTCTTGGGAGGAGCAACACAAGGAGGACACTGTTGAAAATGATTATAAACAAACTGAATGTGCTTTTGTTATGTCCTCCATCAAACAATGTAAACTGATAATTTTAAAGAAATTGGTTGGGTTGCTGTGCCCGACAGTATCAGGAAGTTGAACTTTAACACCACACAGTCAAATCAACAGGACCACCCTGAGTTAACATATTTTGACATCCCCTGCTCCACACTGAATTTTGCCCAACAGTGAATCATAGGCTGAGCAACTCATGCGACTCATGCTCACACTCAATTTTATGCACAACACATTCCCAACTGCACCAGACAAGTGAGAAAAGCTTTAAATATTCACTCCTCTCGCCTAGCCCAAAGCTTCAAGACAACACTCACTATTCTTAATGTAACAATGCCATGCCTTTTGAGAGGTGCTTTGTTTCATTTTAAAAGAGGTTTTAAGCTATAGGCGCTGAGCTGTTTCTTCCTGGTCAATAAAGTAAATGGCTTGAGAAGCCCTTTTTTTAAATAGAAACTTAGAACAGTAGAAGCAGCACATATGGGTGGAATCAGGCTCCCACAGAACCAGAGCTTCACTTTATCTTTCATCAGTTGTTGGGTTTTTGAAGCTGATTATAGAAACTACATCTGTCTCACATGTGATTCTTGCAGGGGAGAGAGAACGAGACAGCGAGACAGCGAGACAGCGAGAGCATCTATTTTACTGACACTGCCTTTGCCAAGGGTCTGTCTATCAGAGTTACTATATTGGCTCAGTTGCTATTTTGTAGTTAAGGGTTGAAGGGCAAATCCATTGTCGCCAAAAGCCGGATGGGAATCTGTCTAAACATAGCCCAAGCATTTGCACAGTTTGATAAGAAAGAGGTGTTAGCCTTCTTCATTTCATGTGAGGAAGTGGCTAAAGAAATGAAATGGTGTGTGCAGGAGGGTTTCTTAACACAGTATGTCGAAGGGTTGACAAGGCGGGGGGCACACTGGATCTGGTGCTTGGTAATGAACTAGGCCGGGTGTTCGATTTAGTGATAGGTGAGCACTTTGGAGAGAGTGTCCCTAATTCGGTTACGTTTAGTTTAGTGATGGAAAGGGATAGGTACATGCCACAGGGCAAGAGTTATAGATGGGGGAAGGGCAATTATAATGCAATTAGGCAATACGTAGGAGACATAGAATGGGGCAGCAAAATGCAGGGGTTGGGGGAATAGATATTGTGTGTCTTTGATAGGTACATCCCTGTCAGACAGTGAGGAAGTGATAAGGGAACTGTGGTTTACTAAAGAAGTTGTATCACTTGTTAAGCGGAAGAGGGACGCTTATGTGATGTTGAGATGAGATGATTTGGATGAGGCGATGGAGAGTTACAGATTAGCTAGGAAGGATGTAAAGAGAGTTAAGAAGGGAAAGGAGGGGACATGAGCACTGTTTAGTAGGTAGAATAAAGGAGTTCCCTAAAGCCTTCTATAGGTATGTGAGGAATAAAAGGATGACTAGGGAAGGAATAGGGCCAGTCAAAGACAGAAGTGGGAAGTTGTGTGTGGACCCTGTGGAGATCAGAGAGGTGCTAAACGAATATTTCTCATCTGTTTTCACTCAGGAAAAGGAGAATGTTGTAGAGAAGATTGAGATATGGGCTATTAGACTAGAAAGGATTGAGGTTGGTAAGGAGGTGGTGTTACCAATTCGAGAAGGTAAGTCCCCTGGGCTCGATGGGATTCCTCCGAGAATTGCGGAATCTTTGGCCTTGATTTTTGAGTTGTCATTGTCTACAGGTTTAGTACCAGAGGACTGGAGGATTGCAAATGTTGTGCCCTTGTTCAAGAAGGGCAGTAGAGATGACCCAGTTAATTATAGACAAGTGAGCCGCATGTCTGTTGTAGGAAAAGTTTTGGAAAGGATTATAAAAGATAAGATTTATAATCATCTAGTAAGTAACAATTTGATTGGAAATAGTCAACATGGATTCATCAAGGGCAGGTAGTGTCTCACAAATCTCAGTTTTTTTGATACTAAAGTCGGTGGAGTGGTGGACAGTGTGGAAGAATGTTGCAGGGAGACTTGGATAAACTGCAGAATTGGGTGAAAGGTGGCAACTGGAGTTCAATGCAGATAAATATAAGGCGATTCACTTTGGGAAGAGTAACAGGAAGGCTGGGTCAATGGAAAGATTCTTAGTAGTCTGGGTGTGCAGAGGGATCTTGGACTCCATGTACATAGATCCCTGAAAGTTGCCACCCAGGTTGATTGTGCTGTTAAGAAGCATTCGGCGTGTTAGGTTTTATTGGTAGAGGGATTGAGTTCCGGAGCAGTGTTATCATGCTGCAACTATATAAAATGGCTGGTGCGGCCGCACTTGGAATATTGTGTACAGTTCTGGTCGCCCCATTACAGGAAGGATGTGGAAGCATTGAAAAAGGTGCAGAGGAGATTTACCAGGATGTTGCCTGGTCTGGAGCAAAGGGACTTGGGCCAGTTCTCGTTGGAAAGAAGGCTAAGAGGGAATTTAACAGAGACATACAAGATAATCACAGGATTAGATAGGGTGGACAGTGAGAGTCGTTTTCCTCGGATGGTGTCTGCTTGTACGAGGGGTATAGCTACAAATCGAGGGGTGGTAGATTTAAGACAGATGTCAGGGAGCGGTTCTTTTACTCAAAGTTGTAAGGGCGTGGAATACCCTGCCTGCCAATGTCGTTAACGCAGCCACTTTAGGGGCATTTAAACAGTCCTTGGATAAGCACATGGATCATGGGATAGTGTTGGGGGGATGGGCTTAGATTAGTTCACAGGTCGGCGCAACAGAGGGCCGAAGGGCCTGTTCTGCGCTGTATTATTCTATGACCATCTGAGTATTGCTGATTCAAACAAAATTGGTGGGTGGAGCTCGTGAGGTATTTGCATCATTATCAGGGGAAGTGTCTGGGGAGTTTGAGGAGATGAAAAATGCCATCTTAAGTGCAGCATTAGTGCCAGAAGCCTACAGACAAATATTTTACGAACCTAAGAAGAATAACCTGTGAAGTGTACGTGGAGTTTGAAAGAATCAAATTAAGTCACTTTGATAGGTAGATAATGGCACTAAAATTAAATTAGACAACTGATGTCTTAGAGAGACTTATTTTGGAGGAGTTCAAAAATTCACCTCCTGAAGTAATGAGAACTCGTGGAAGAATAGGAGTTAAGATTGTAAGATTAGCAGAAATGGCAGATCATTATAAGTTAGCTCCTAAATCAAAACTTGGCTTCCAACATCAATTTAAATTGGTGAGGGACAAATTGGGGAAAAGAGAAGTACTCAGATAGTAAAGAAACAGAAGACCGCATTTAAGATAGTAAAGATAGTTTACCACAGATTTAAAAAAAAAAGGACACCCAATTTTTTGGGCATGGTGGGGTGGAGGGTGGCAGCAGAGAAATAAAAACCCTTGAAGTCACAGTGCTGATGGCTTAAGAAAAGCACTGGGAAAACAAATGTGGTAAACAAGGTACGTGGTAAAGTGGTTAAAGGAGATTCCAGTGGAAGCTGGAGAGCTGCAAATTAATGTACAGCCTGGTTAGGGATTGGTTAATGAGAAAGTACAAGATCTCTTCAAAGAATTTATCTGTGCGGATAAGATACTTGTGTACCAGCAGAGGCAAGTACAGAAATTAAAATTTTAAGACATCCAAGAGCAAGTCAATCTCTGATAGTGAAAGATGAGAAGGTACTGACTTTGGAAAGAGCATTGCCAAAAAAGTTGTGATCCGTGGAATTCATGGTGAGTCGAGTGGTAATCCATTGTATAGATTCAAATCGACATATTCATACAATGTAGAAAATGTCCTTTCGTCCATTGAATCTGCACCAACACAGTTATCACTAAAAACGTGTTCAACCCATTTTCTTGCACTTGTGCCATTTCCTTGAATATTATATTTGAAGCACTCATCCAAATATCTTTTTAAGGCTGTAAGGTTTTTAGCCTCCACTACCTTCCTATGCAGTGCATTCTACATTCTCACCAGTCAGAGTGAAAAAGCTTTTTCCCCAAATCCCCTCTGAATCTCCTGCCCCTTACCCTAAAACTGTGTCCTCTTGCAATTGACACTGTAACCAAAGCGAACACTGCTCTCTATTCACAAGATTCATACTCCTCATAATATCTTATACAGCTCAAATTTGTATCCTTCCATCTTCTCTGCTCTAAAGAAAACAATCCAAGCCTATCTAGTCTCTCCTCATAAATCCATTTCTCCATCCAAGGTACCATTCTGGTGGACCTTCTCTGTACCCCCTCCAGTGCTATCACATTCTTCCTGTAGTAAGCTGACCAGAACTGCACATAGTGCTTCAGCTGTGGCCTAATGTAGTGCTGTACAACACTAACATTACCACCTTGCTCTTATACTCTATGCCTCAACTGATGAAAGCAAATTCCCTCTATTCCTTCTTACATAGAAACACAGAAAACAGGTGCAGGAGTGGGCCATTCAATATGATCATGGCTGATCATGCAATTTCAGTAACTCATTCCCACTTTTGCTCCATTCCCCTTAATCCCTTCAGTCACAAGGGCCATGTCCAGCTCTAAAAGGCTCTGGTCAGACCACATTTGGAATATTGTGTGCAGTTTTGGTCCCCATTTCTCAGCAAGGATGTACAGGCAATGGAGCGTGTTCAAAGGAGGTTCACAAGAATAGTCCCACAAATGCAAAGCTTAACATATGAGCAATTAGCAATGAGGTAGATAGGATAGTGAAGGCGGCATTTGGTATGATTTCCTTTATTAGTCAAAGCACTGAGTTTAGGAGTTGGAAGGTGAGGTTGCAGCTGTACAGGACATTGGTTAGGCAACTTTTAGAATATTGCATGCAATTCTGGTCTCCTTCCTATTGGAAGGATGTTGTGAAACTTGAAAGGGTTCAAAAATGATTTACAAGGATGTTGCCAGAGTTGGAGAGTTTGAGTTACAGGGAGAGAATGAATAGGCCTGGGTTGTTTTCCCTGGAGCGCTGGATGCTGAGGAGTGACCTTGTAGAGGTTTATAAAATCATGAGGGGCATGGATAGGATAAATAGACAAAGTCTTTTCCTTAGGGTGGGAGAGTCGAGAACCAGAGGGCATAGATCCAGGGTGAGAGGGGAAAGATATAAAAGAGACCTAAGGGGGGCAGAGGGTGGTGCATGTACGGAATGAGCTGCCAGAGGAAGTGGTGAAGGCTGATACAATTACAGCATTTAAAAGACATCTGGATGAGTAAATGAATGGAAATGTTTTCGAGGGATATGGGCCAAGTGCAGACAAATGGGACTAGATTAAGTTAATCTAACTGGTCAGCATGGCCGAGTTGGACTGAAAGGTCTGTTTCCATGCTGTACATCTCTATGACTCTCGGGTTATACTCTGAGTTTAGGAGGAGGAGGGGGGAATCTAATTGAAACATACAGAATACTGAATACCCTGGACAGAGTAGATGTTAGGAAGCTGTTTCCATTAGTAACAGAGACGGGAGCACAGTCTTAAGAGTAAAGGGAAGACCTTCTAGAATGGAGATGAGGACAAACTACTTCAGTTAGAGTGTGGTTAATCTATGGAATTCATTGCCACAGAAGGCTGTGGAGGCCAGATCATTGAGTATATTAAAGACAGATAGAAGTAGGTCATGGAGTATTAAAAGGGAACGGGGCTACAAGGAGAAAGCAAGAGAATGGTGGTGAGAAAAACATATCAGCCATGACAGAATGAGGGAGCAGACTCGCTGGGCTGAACGGCATAATTTCTGCTCCTTTATCTTATGATCTCAATGCTCTTCCAATATCCTGCAGCTTTGCACACTGTTTGGCTTCTTGGTCCCTAACAGGCCCTACTCTTTCTCTGGTGAACCTCTTCCATTTAAATGTATTTATAAAATACTTCAGGGTTCTCCCTAATCCTGCTTGCATGCCCTTTTTCATAACTATGTTTTGCTCTGATTGATTCCCTCCTGCACTTCCTGTACTCCTCTACGGCTGCAGCTGAATTACTCCCTTTGAACATGCTGAAAGCCTACTCTTCTTTATCAAGACCTAGACTTCCAGGGTTCTCTGAACTTATTGTTCTTACATTTCCCTTTAAAGGGAACCTGTGTACGGGAAGGTTGGAGAATCCAGTGAAAGTGGTGGTTGAAATAATAGAAAAATTTTGCGTTACAAAGGTACAGTTTGCCCTCAGGAATAAATATAGATGGATCACTATCTTCTTAAAAGCCAGTGGAAAATCAGGCAACTGAGATGTTACATGATGTATATCCTGGGATTTTCCGGACGGTAGTAACGAGGTCACAAAGCCACAGTTTGAAGCAAGAGGAGAAATCGAAGAATAAAAATAAAGAAATTGAAGTTCAATTCATCAGAAACTATGTTGCTAGTTCCCATTGAGAAGGTAGTGGCAAGCTGCCTTCTTGGACCGCGGTGGTCCACCTGCTGTGGGCTAACCATCAATGCCAATAGGGAAAGAATTCCAGGATTTTGACCCAACGACAGTGAAGAAACGATATACTTCCGAGTAGCCTGGAGGGGAACTTAAAAATGGTGGTGTTCCCATACATCTGCTGCCTTTATCCTTCTAGGTGGAATTGGTCATGGGTTTGAAGGTGTTGTTGGAGGATCTTTGGTGAATTTGTGCAGTGCATCTTGTGGATAGTACACTGCTGCTACTGAAATTCGGTGGTGGAGGGACTGGATGCTTATGGAATCAGTGCCAATCAAGCGAGCTGCTTTGTCCTGGATGGTGTCAAGCTTCTTGAGTGTTGTTGAGGCTGCACCCATCCAGACAAGTGCGGAGTATTCCATCACACTCTTGACTTGTGCCTTGTAGATGTCAGACAGGCTTTAGGGAATCAGGAAGTGAGTTACTTGCTATAGTACCCCTAGCAGTCTTTTGATAGGTAAGGAAAACAAAAAGGACAAAGTGGTATTTGTTATTGCTCAGTGAAGAATCAAATCCAGATGATTACAAGTTTGATATTCCTCAAACTAAACTGGACAATGAAGTTCTCAAAAATTGGGATCAATTATTGAGTTACCTTCCAGAGACAAATCAAAATGACTTGAAAGAATTATTGCAATCACATGGAGAGATATGGGGGAATAAACTAGGGAGTACTAACATTATGTAGATATTGGAAATATTGTTCCAATTAAGCAACTTCCTCAGACTTAATCCTCTAAAGCTGGCATAGGTTCAAAAAGAGATTGAAAGCATGCTCAAAGGCAATATAATCCAAGTGATTTGCAGGGAACAGAGCTCACCCACACTGATGGTGTCAAAACCAGTTGGAACCTAATGTTTGTGTTGGTTACCGCAAAGTCAATTCAGTTACGAAATCTGAGTCATATCATTTTCCATAGCTGGAAGACAGCATTGAGAAGGAGAGACAAGCAACTAGCATTTCCAGCTTTAAAATACACAAAGAATACCGGCAGGTATCTTTAATCAGAGAACGAAGAAAATTTCAGCTTTCATGACACCAAATGGACACTGACCAGTTTAAGGTTATGGCATAAGCTATATTTCAAAGACTAACGAACCTCACAGCACCAGGGTCCCAGGTTCAATTCCAGCCTCCGGTGACTGTCTGTGTGGAGTTTGCACATTCTTCCCGTGTCTGTGTGGGTTTCCTCCGGGTACTCTGGTTTCCTCCCACAGTCCAAAAATGTGCAGGTCAGGTGAATTAGCCATGCTAAATTGCCCATAGTGTTAGGTGCATTAGTCAGAGGGAGGTGTATCTGGGTGGGTTGCTCTTCGGAGGGTCGGTATGGACCGGTTTGGCCGAAGAGCCTGTTTCCACACTGTAGGGAATCTAATCTAATCTAATCTTAATCCAGATGCTGTCTCACTAAAACCTACACAGGGGTAGCAAGACTTCTTGATTCCAATACCCCCATTCCTTTATAACAAAAATCAACATGCCATTTGCTTTCCTAACTGCTTCCTTCACCAGCATGCTGACACCATTTCTCATACAACTCTGAGCATCACTAACAAAGTTCACATCTTATAAAAAATATTCTAGCTTTCTATTCCTACAAAGTGAATCACATCATTCTTCCCTACATTATATTCCATGTGTCACCTTGCTGGGCACTCAAGTTATTCACTTACATCTCTTTGCAGGATCAGTAGCCTCCCCATAACTTACCTTTCCATCTAGTTTTGCACGAGCAATAAATTGGGATCATAATTCATGACTGTAGATTGTAAAAAGCTGAGGCTCCAGCACTGATCCTCGTAGCGTTATATGAGTCATAGCCTGCCAACTGAAAGTTTCCTATATGCCCACGTTATACTCTGTTAACCAATCCCCAATCCATAAATACTTTGGATCTACCTTCACTAAGGAGGTCACAAATAACCTTCAAGAAATACTAGTGGACAGAGGGTCAAGCATGAAGGAAGAACTGCAGGAAATGGTATTGGGGAAATTGATGGATTAAAATTCGAAAAGTTTTCAGGGTCTGATGCACTGCATCCCAGAGTACTTCAGGAAGTGGCCTGAGAAATAATGGATGCATAGCTGATCATTTCCCAGCATTATGCAGATTCTGGAAGAGTTCCAATGGAGTGAAGGTAGCTAATGTCACCCCACTCTTTAAACGAAGAAGAGAGAAAATGGGGAATTATAGACTGGTTAGCCTGACATTAGGGGTGGGGAAAATACTGGAATCAATTATTAAGGATGTAATAATTGAGCATTTGGAAACATTGACAGAATCGGTCCCATTCAGCATGGATTCACAAAAGGGAAACCATGCTTGACAAATCTTCTGGAATTGTTTTGAAGATGTGACCAGTAGATTGACAGGGGTAAATCAGTAGATGCTTGTATCTGGACTGTCAAAAGGCTATTGACAAAGGTTCCACACAAGGGATTAGTATAGAAAATTAAAGCCCATGGCACTGGAGGTAATGTATTGACACGGATGCAGAACTGCTTGGCAGACTGGAAGCAGAGAGTTAGAATGAAGGAGTCCTTTTCAGAATGGCAGGCAGTGACGAGTGGGTGCCGCAGGGTTCAATACTAGGACCCTAGCTGTTCAATGTACATTAACAATATGGACAAAGGCATTGAATGCAGTAGCTTCAAATTTGCAGATGATGCCAAGCTGGATGGCAGCATGTGCTGTGAGGAGGATGCTAAAAGGCTGCAAGGTGACTTGGACAGGCTGGCTAAGTGGGCAAACAGTACCACGTGGATAAATGTTAGCTTATCCACTTTGATCACAAAAACAAGGAGGCAGACTATCTGCATGGTGGCAGTTTAGGAAAATGTGAGGTGCAACAAAACCTAGGATCATGGTGGAACAGTCACTGAAGATTGGCATGCAGGTGTAGCAGGCAGTGAATAAAACTAATGGCATGGTGGCCTTCATAGACTGAGGATTTGAGTATCGGAGTAAGGATGCTTTGCTGCAGTTATACAGAGTGTTAGTGAGGCCACACCTTGAGCTTTGTGTGCAGTTTTGAGGAAAGACATCCTTGTGACTGATAGGCCAGCAAAAGATTCAAACCAGACTGATTCCTGGGATGGCAGGACTGACTGGAAGAAAGACTGGATCGATTGGCTTGTACTCACTGGAATTTAGCAGGAGGGGAGGGCAAGTAGGGGGTAGATTTCATAGAAACCCAAAGTCCTGACAGGACTGGACAGGCTAGATGCATGAAGAATAGTCCTGATTAGATTACTCACAGTGTGGAAACAGGCCCTTCAGCCCAACAAGTCCACACCGACCCTCCGAAGAGCAACCCACCCAGACCATTCCCCTACATTTACCCCTGACTAACACACTTAACACTACGGGCAATCTAGCATGCACATTTTTTTTGGACTGTGGGAGGAAACCAGAGCACCTGGAGGAAACCCACGCAGACACGGGGAGAATGTGCAAACTCCACACAGACAGTCGCCTGAGGCGGGAATTGACCCCGGATCTCTGGCGCTGTGAGGCAGCAGTGCTAACCACTGAGCCACCGTGATGTTCAGGAAGTCCAGAAATACGGGTCACAGTCTAAGAATAAGAGGTAAGCCATACAGAACTGGGATGAGGAAGAATTTCTTCACTCAGAGTTGTGAACCTGTGGCATTTGGTCATTATGAAGATATATATTCAAGAGGGAATTGGACATGGCCCTTGCAGCTAAAGAGATCAAGGGATATGGAGAGAAAGTCAAAATGGGATACTAAAATTGCATGATCAACCATGACCATATTGAATGGTCGTCCAGGCTCAAAGGGCCAAATGGTCTACTCCTGCACCTGTTTTTATGTTTCTAATGTTAACATAATAACACAGCTCCACGAATTTGCTCCACCTTTGCTATGACACCTTATCAAATTCCTTTTAGGAGTTCAAGTGTATCACATCTTCTGGATCCCCTTCATCTACCCATTTTCCCAACACTGACATTGAACAGCAGGCCAGTTACCCAGAAAGTGTTTTCTTTCTACCTGTTAAATGGCAATAGATTTTAGGCAGCCTGTTGAAGAGAAGTGGACAGATTTAGAGGGGATTCCTGAAGTTAGGGACTTTGTAGTTGGTGATCATATCTTCAGCTGAGTAGCAATTACAGAGGAGCTTAAGAGACTAAAATTGTAGAGTGCCAAAATCACAGGGGGCTGTGGGGCTACAGGAGATTAAACAGGAAGCAAGAGTTTGAAAACAAGAACGGAAATTTGAATGGAAACTTGAAATCCAAGATGTCATTCACCTGGGAGTTAGTGTAGATCGGCAAACACAGGGGTGATGAACAAATGGTTGCGATAAGACATAGGTAACAGCTATAAAATTCTGACAAATGTGTTGCAATTTGGATAGGGTGGCATTTTACATTTTTGCAAGCAGACTGAGCAACAGGAAACAAAATAGCACAGCTATTGAAAATGACATTTATCAAATACTTCAACAATCTTTCAAAAATTTACTACTTTGCATTTTAAAAGAAAATGTTGGACTCAGTTAGGAGTTCATTAACCGCTGCAGATGATGAGCATATTTTCTGTCCTGAAAAATCATACTGTATGATTTTGTTCCACTTTTAGACAGTATTTGGGTGAACACAATACAACCATTGTACTGGCAATTTGCTGAAATTAGAACAAGGTCAAATTATTTGCCAGAAGAGAGAAAGAAATATTTTAAAAGCTATGTTTTTGTAAAATAATAGAAACAATCCAATATATTTTTCAGTCTTACATAAATGAAGCCTTCGTTTCTAATATAGCTCTTCTCAACTTGGGAGCATGTCCAACAAGGCAGTTTTTAAAAGAAACACTATCCTACCCTTGTATTTGCAAACCTGATAAACAATGATGTGCATCACTGGCTTCCCTCTTAAAAGTGTGGTTGTCATGACCACGTAAGCATTCACAGAATTATGCCAATATTTCTGTACCCAACCTGTCAAATGACTCTGATAACAGAAAGAGCAGACAAGTTGTGTCGTACCACACAATTCACATATTATCTTGCATTCCCTTATCAAATGTTCACAAATGAATAATTTGCCACTCAGGCAAAGTCAGTACCTGTGGAACCATGTCCTATTCAGCAAGTAATTAATGCCTTCAGGTTTGAAATTCCTCCAATCACTTTCTCAACTAAGCATCTAACTGAAACACCATTTCTGAGAATGAAATGCAACTGATTTTCTGACTCAACCTAAAAGATTGCAATCCAACTTCTTGCATATAAATCTCAGCAGAGAGACACAAAGTAAAAGTTAAACAAATACATGACAAGAACATCTGTGGAATGAGGAGAGATTTTAAACTCCAGTCTAATATGCAATACAGAAAGAAAGGAGTACTGGATACAAAACAATTAGAGTTTGCCCTAAGACATCCATACGGCAGTCAATGTTAGAATGTTAAACATCAAAGTTTACATCACAAAGTGATAAACAGACCTATCTGTACATTTACCTACAGCTTGAGTTGCTCTTTTGTACAACGTTCACACCTCAAGTCTTTGGCTGGGAACAGATGCTTTGTGGAGGCCTTACTCAAATGTAGCATACAAGCCCATTAGAAAGGGTAGGACTGTCCATTCGTCTACTCTCTGATCGATGGTACAGAATGATAACACTATCACCTGGTGATTAAGATTCATATCATACTCCCATTAGCCAACTGCTTTATTGCATGGAACATGGAGATATGACAAACACCAAAATGCGTACACATTTTATGCAATCTAAAAAGGAGAAAATCACAAAAGAATTCACTGAATGACCCCAAATGAAGAACCTAAACAACATTTCAAATGTTGCACCTTATATCATGGCATGACTCATGACTAATGTGAATACAACAACTGTTTAAAAATAAGGCATCTATCATGTAAAATACAAATGAGGTGAAATTTCTCTCTAAGGATCACTGAAATTCTTCTGGAAAAGCTACAGAAGCAGAATCCTTGAATATTTTTACAACAGACATGGTCAGATTCTAAGCAAGAGGGTTAAAGATTATAATGGATAGGTAAAAAAGTAGTTTCAAAGTTACAGTCAGAGTAGCCATGATCTTATTTAATAACAGAATAGACTAGACAGGCTGAATTCCCGATTCTCATTCCTTGTTCAGATTCAAGTATTTTAGTCTGAACGATCTTGACCACCGATACTTCAATTAAAGAAAAATGTTACGACATAGCCAGACCAAACCAGACTGACTAACGCTGGATAGTGCAATACAGTGAAAATAAAATATCCCATGATCCTTAAAAATTGCCTAATTGTTCTTAACTAATCTTTAAAAATAACAGATATTACCAGGTTTACAGCTTAAACAGAAATTAACTAATACTACAATTTAAAAAGAGCAAAGCTAAACATCGTCCTTTCCACCACTGTAATACTATCTTTGACAAGCAATGCCACACCTAAATAACAGATATTACCAGGTTTACAGCTTAAACAGAAATTAACTAATACTACAATTTAAAAAGAGCAAAGCTAAACAAAGGTAAAGGACTCACTGTATGATTTTAAACCCACTCATAACTCTGTCTGTTAGAGAGGGGGGCTAAGGAACAAATTAATTAGCCAGCTCACAAACAGTTTCAAACTATGAATGCTAAATCGTTATTCAATCCTCAAATGATACGTTGGTCACAGGCACGTAGGACGACACATCTTGTATGAATTCTGAAAGGCACTAGTCCATGCAAACTGCTTCCACAGTCTATTAGAGAGACTTTTACTTGCACATGAGAGACTTTTCTCATATCTTTGAACAAACTGAAAACTGGATATGAAATCGAGAGCGTGGTGCAGGAAAAGCACAGCAGGTCAGGCAGCATCCGAGGAGCAGGTGAATCAACGTTTTGGGCATAAGCTCTTCATCTGGATGTACAAAACGTTGATTCTCCTGCTCCTTGGATGCTGCCTGACCAACTGTGCTTTTCCAGCACCACACTCTCGACTCTGATCACCAGCATCTGCAGTCCTCACTTTCTCCCAACTGGATATGAACCCCAGCACAGCCATACTGTGTTCTGCCTAACAATGTCAAAACCAGTTCAATTTTTGTTTTTTGTTTTCCCAACATTGTTTGGTCGGCTGGCTGCCAGCAGTCTCCCTGTAATAGCCCTTTTTAACATCCAAGCAGCAAATCAGCATGACTGTTCTATCCTTTCTTTAAAAAGAACAAGCTCCTGCTCAAGGTTTAACTTTCAATTTCAGCCTTCAGTTCCAATCCAAAAGTTAGAAGAATAATGAAAGACAGCGATGGCTCCAGCAACTACTGAAAGTGTAATTTACCTTTTTGAGACAAAAAAGACATCTTAGACAACTCAAGCACTGTCCTTCACACATGGCATTACATAGCAACACATTACCTTAGTATGTTTTTGATTCACAAGATAGATCAAGACTCCTATACAGAAAGCAGCTTCCATGGCAAGAAGGTATGATCATCAGCAAGGCACACTTCCACATACCCTTTGAGAAGATTTGTAGCTCAGGTTGAGGCTCTAGATGCAAGTTTGCTTGCTGAGCTGGAAAGTTCATTTTCAGATGTTTCGTCACCATACTAGGTAACAGTGAGCCTCTGGTGACATGCTGGTGTTAATGTTCTGCTTCCTATTTATGTGTTTAGGTTTCCTTGGGTTGGTTATGTTTTTTCCTGTGTTGGTGATGTCATTTCCTGTTCTTTTTCTCAGTTCGTGGCAGATGGGATCCAGGTCAATGGGTTTGTTGATAGTTCCGGTTGGAATGCCACGCTTCAAGGAATTCTCGTGCATGGCTCTGTTTGGCTTGTCCTAAGATGGATGTGTTGTCCCAGTCAAAGTGGTGTCCTTCGTCATCTGTATGTAAGGATACTAATGATACTGTGTCATGTCGTTTTGTGGCGAGTTGATGTTCATGTAGCCTGGTGGCTAGTTTTCTGCCCATTTGTCCAACGTAGTGTTTGTTGCAGTTCTTGCAAGGTAGTTTGTAAATGATGTTCATTTTGCTTGTAGTCTGTATAGGATCTTTTAAGTTCATTAGCTGCTGTTTTATAGTGTGTTGGTAGGTTTATCACCTGTTTATCACCAGATAACAGCTTATAAACCAAGCTGTTCCAGCACAGATGGCATTTACTTGGCAATATGAAAGAGCTGTCCAGGTATATCACGTGCACCAAAGAAATGGACAAATCCAATCCTATGCAATCCATCTACTCATGATCAAAGTGAAAGAAGGGGTCACCAATAGTTGCTATCAAGCTGCGCTTGCAAAGAAATAACCCGCTGATTGGGTTCGCCAGCACAACTTGGACCCTGACCTCATCATAGCCTTTTTCACAATGGGGACAAAAGCGCTAAAATCCAGAAGTGAGGTGACAGTGATTGCACTTTAAGAATGCCAATTCAAGGGTACAGCTGCATTCAAACTACTTTTGCAGGTAAACAATCTGCATAACACATTTCATTACCCAGCTATACAGCAAGGTGGACCGAACATAAACAGAACATCCACATTTAAGGCCTACTCTTAAAATACCTGACGCAACTTGCAGGAATAGCAATGTCATGGGAACAGCAGATAAGGGTGTTTTAGGGCAGAGGCACGTGCAAAGAAATTGATGAGTGTAGTTACAAAGTACGCCTCTTCCAATATTCCACCACTGACTTTGGAAGGGAGGGGAAATTCATTACAAAGTCCTTGCAGCATAACATCTTCAGTCCAAATGCTCCCTGCTAGTGCAACTTCTCCATGGTAGCCTCATCCCTCCATACTTTAATCGAAGCTTGACAATATGTCATCCTGTTCCTTTCCCCCTCCGGTCCTTACTGAACTTCCCACAAGCACACCTATGCCATTTACCTCATTTATACCTGTAGTAACAAGTTCAACATTTTTGACTGATGGTATAGGTTGCCATTGTAGCTCAGCTCAACTGACAATCCTCCAGGTTCTACTCACAATGACTATGCAATGATCTCATGGATCTTCTGATGATGGTTCTCAGCTCAGGAAAGTCCTGGGAGAACCACCTTCTGGATCATGATAGGTCCTCTGCCAGTTACTCTAACCAGCTACAAGGACAAGGGCAGCAGGCATACATACCTACAAGCTTCCTTCCAAGCCATTTGAAACAACATCGCTGTTCTTTCAGCGTTGCTCAGCCAAAATATTTGAGCTCCTTGCCTAACAGTACTGCAGTCAGTATATGCTACATTAACTGTATGTGGTCAAGGAGGCAGCTCACTCTCATACAAGGGAATAAACCCTATTATTCAAAACCCAGTAAAACATGTTTCAGGCTGATCAAATTTCTGAATTTATATAGGTTTGCTCGTGAGCGCTCGACAGGTGATGCATTTCAGTGGATGAGTGGAGGGCACCTACAGAGAAACAGAAAACAATGCAAAGCAAGGTTTTAAATTCTTAATTTCTCAGAGGGATAACTTGCCTGTGGAAATGGGAGCAAAGGGGTAACCAGCCTGGCCCGGTGGGGCAGCGTCAAGCACATCTGCAACCCCATCTACCAAAGGACCCAGAGTATGCTCAAGGTCCCCCTGGAGAACATGATCAGGTGACCTGCACAGAACATGCCAAGCATCACACTGTGACTGAACAGATTCAACAGATAGGAGAAAAGAGAAAAATCACCAGCTGGTTAATTTGCAAAGGATCTGAAACATTACAGATAAACAATTTAAAATATTTTAACTTCAGTTCCTCTTGCACCAAAATGAGAAAGCTTAAAGTTGTGAATAATTCTGGATGGGAAATAAATGCTGGCCTAACCAGTAATATCCACATTTCATGAAAGACTATTAAAAAAATTTTATGAAGTTGCCTGAGGCTGAGTTGAAGATTCTTTACAACATTTCATTTGTGCCATTTATCCTTATTGCAGTTCTTGCACAGCCTATCTGCTGCAACTCAAAACATACAGCTGCACTGAACTCAGAGTCCAATGACTGAAAAAGCACAATTAAAACTAGTCTGTAGTTTGAAGGCACCTGGCAGGGGAGATACCATGATCCAGAAGGTGGTCCTCCCAGAACAGGCCTGAGCTGAGAACATTCATCATAAGATCTTGAAATCCTTGCTGAAGAGTGATTAAGAGCTGAACTTGGACGATTGTCAGTTGAGCTGAGCTGCAACTGGTGGATCTTTCTGCTGGCTTCAGCTTAATGCCAATTCAGCGACCAGCCATCCAGACCTATGACCTCTGCTAGTGACCATGCCCCAGAACAGGTAGTCCGTATTACAGAGTGACTGTGAAGGCGGAGAAGGATCGCCAGTCAACCAGATCTTCGTCATGAGGAGAGTCCTCCTGGATTACTGCGCGTTCCAGGCAGCAGATACTTTCTGTCTGCAGGATAGCCCCCAGCAAGGACTTCTTTGATATGACCTTCGGGAGAATGAAGCAACAGGAGCATCTCCTGAAAGGACATGAAGAACTGCTCCAGTCTGCTGCACTATTGTTCGTTCTCCTTGCACAGAGAAGCCAAGTTGTTACAATCCTTATGCACAATCCCCACGTCCTTGAAGCAGATACCCTGACTTTCTTGGGAAGGTATGCACACCTGAAGGAGACAGACCTTTGGAATCTGGATTAGCAAGCGGCAGGTCAAGGCTAAGGGTAGATAAACAACCTCAAATAGGAAAACACATCAGGCCCCACCAGTTCCACAGCATAATGGAATGATGCAGCTGCACGATGTACCAGGCAGGATGACCTCAGATATACCCTGACCTCACCCAAGTGCAGGATAGAGGGGTGGATGCCAACCTCATCAAACTGGGCTTTTTGGAGCACCATTCCCTCACCATTGCAAGTAAAAATCTAGTTCAGGTTTGAGATACTCTCTGTTGTTGTATATGGCTCAAGTCTGGCCCATTCCCAGAACCTGCGCTGTTGCACTTCATTTAGAGGTCTACGATGGACCATGTCCACAGGGACACCATGTACAAAGCTCTGAAAAAGGGAGGGAAAGAACATTTCCAATGCTGACCAATTCATCCCAATGGCCACCTTCATACATGGCTGCAAAAAGCTGATGGAAGAGCCTCAGTGCACAAACACTAAGTGTCACTTTGGACTGAGGTTCTATCTGTTCCTGGCGTTGCAAAGGATGGGTCTAGCCTCGTTGCCATTGAACGCTCTAAGCAGTTGGACCATTTGGTGTCACATGTCTTCATGGAGAAATTTGCAAACAAAACACCTTTGACCAGAAGTCTATCAAGAAGTGGTCATTACCTAGACCATGCAAGAAAAGGAGAGGGGAATCTTGTCGGATGGTTGTCTGATCTAATGGCCTAAGTCATTTGACAGAATGCCTCATCGCCATAACGTTCCAACAAGCACCAAGATACCACTTGGTTGGTGGTGCCTATACTACTCACATCTCTACCAAATTAGTTTAACGATGACACTAGCAAAACATCCTTCAAGTCATTTGACAGAATGCCTCATCGCCATAACGTTCCAACAAGCACCAAGATACCACTTGGTTGGTGGTGAGAAGGGCATTACCTGTGAGATCCTTCTTCTATGCCCAGAGACTCTGTGCCACTGCATGATGCTCTCAAAGCAACTGAGTGGGGGGAATTAATATCGACTGCCTGGAGGACCATCAACAGTGAAAGATGCTCTTTGGTCTGCCTAAAACCTGCTGACCTTATCAAACAAGGAGCAAACTGGCACATTCCAAGGTCCAGGGAGGGACGCACTACAAAGAGGGAAAATCACTGTCGATGGTCTTTCTACTAAAGTAAAATGGGAGTCCATTTAGTTATAAGACCCTCCTATTGCCTCATAATATATATCAAAATAACCCTTTGATAAGGTTCCACGTGGTAGGCTGTTGGAGAAAATGCAGGGGCATGGGATTGAGGGTGATTTAGCAGTTTGAATTAGAAACTGGCTTTCTGAAAGAAGGCAGCGATTCGTAGTTGATGAAAAATATTCAGCCTGGAGTCCGGTTACTAGTGGTGTGTCACATGGATCTGTTTTGGGACCACTGCTGTTTGCAGGCATAGGTGGATGGATTAGTAAATTTGCAGATTACACCATAGTTGGAGTAGTGGTCAGTGTGGAAGAATGTTACAGGTTGCAGGGGGACTTGGATAAACTGCAGAATTAGGCTGAGAGGTGGCAAGTGGAGTTCAATGCAGATGAATGTGAAGTGATGCACTTTGGGAAGAATAACAGGAAGGCAGAGTACTGGGTCAATGGAAAGATTCTTGGCAGTGTGGATGTGCAGGGGGATCTCCGAGTCCATGCATATAGATCCCTGAAAGTTGCCACCCAGGTTGATAGTGCTGTTAAGGCGGCATACGGTGTGTTAGGTTTCATTGGTAGAGGGATTGAGTTCCGGAGCCGCAATATCATGCTGCAACTACACAAAACGTTGGTGCGGCCACACTTGGAATATTGTGTACAGTTCTGGTCGCCATATTCCGGAAAGGGTGTGGGAGCATTGGAAAAGGTGCAAAGGAGATTGACGATGATGTTGCCTGGTCTGGAGGGAAGGTCTTATGAAGAAAGGCTGAGAGACTTGGGTCTGTTCTCATTGGAAAGAAGGCAGTCAAGAGGACATTTGATAGAGACCTACAAGATGATCAGAAGATTAGATAGAGTGGACAGGGACAGTCTTTTTCTTAAGATAATGACGTCTGCTTGTACGAGGGGGCATAACTACAAATTGAGGGGTGATAGATTTAAGACAGATGTCAGAGGCAAGTTCTTTAAGCAGGGAGTGGTAAGGGCATGGAATGCCCTACCTGCCAATGTAGTTAACTCAGCCACATTAGTGAGATTTAAACAATCCTTGGATAAGCACATGGATGATATTGGGATAGTGTAAGGGGATGAGCTAAGAATAGTTTGCAGGTCAGTGCAACATTGAGGGCTGAAGGGCCTGTTTTGCACTGTATTGTTCTATGTTCAATGTAAAATACAATCGTGTACAAGTACGAAATGCCTTTGGTTGTTTGCTGGATAGAGTCAAATTCCAATGTTTGAATCTTGATATGCTACTGTACAGAACCAAAACTGCAATTGGGACTATGTATGTCAAGGTTTTTTTTATTAAAGTACATATTTGAAATGAAAAAAAACTTGCTGAGAGTCAGGAAAGTTTCAAAATGTGGGGCCTGCGTAGCTGGCTGCAAGCCAAATGCTAATCAGCTTGAAACTGGAAAGAAACTGACAGGAAGTCCCATTGTTTGCAACAAGTCCAACCATCTGAACCTGCATTTTATTCAAAACCACCTTCTGTTACTGTACACAATACCAAAACTCAAATTCCGGTACTGCAGATTCTAGACACGTTCCTCGAGTTGAACTTGTCTGTGTGTATAGCAACAGTGACTGAATATTCACCCTTAGCAAGAATATTGATTTGTGAAAAATTTGCTGTGATTCTGTGCCTTAATACAGATACAGTATCGAAAATTTGGTTGTCCGGAAATCAGAATGGTCTGAAAATCAAACAATAGCGATGGTTAAGTCATCCTTGTTCGCAGCTTCTAAAACAGCAGGCAGTACACACGTGTAACTTTGGTGAAGGCATCAAAAAAGGCACCCAGGCTTATGTCTCAAACAGACATTAGCATCACTGCACCTACCAATAAGAGGTTCAGTGCCTATTTAATGTTTCCTTATTATGCATTTGGTTTGCCTTGAACACAGCCGCCAAGGATATCACAAAGTGGTTTTTGCCAGCCTCGATCAGAATAGAAAACAAATAAATCAAATACTTTCCTGAATCCAAAGCCAGGAGCAGCAGAAGTGAATCAAAAACACAGACTACCGTAGGCCACTGGTGACCTTCATTTCTGATTACTACCTCCTGCTACTTCCTGTTTACAATTTCCAGGTCACCAATTGTCTTGCAAAGCCATAATGAAATTAAACTAAAGTAGACTTCACCAAGCCTCTTCATTTGTCCAATTAGAGGTCCTCAGCTGGTTTTGGGATTTTCTTACATTTGAGTCTTGGCACCAAGGGTGCCAAACTTTAGCCATCAAATCTACAAGCCTTAAACTTCACCTCCTTCCCATAGCACTGCCAATGACTGGCATAAAGCTACTCTTGCAAGACGATAAGAATTAGGAACAGAATTAGGCCATTCAGTCCATCGAGTCTGCTCTGCCATTTGACAATCATAGGTTTCTCTATTCCATTCTCCTTCCTTCTCCCCCAACCCTTAATCTCTTCATCAATCACAAACTTCTTAAACACACTCCATGCCTTCACCTCCACAGCCTTCTGCTGCATGGAGTCCCACAGATTAACCACCACCTATCTTAACAAATTTCTCTTCATCTCAGTTCTAAAGGATTGTCCCATCATTCTGAGGCTACATCTCCCAAAGGATATATAACCACACCCTTCTAGTACAGACCCAGAATGATCAGCCACCCTTCATCCCTGGTATCATTCTTGTAAATCTCCTCTGGACCCCCTACAACACCAGCACATCCTTCCTTAGATATGGGGCCCAAACCTGCTCTCAATATTTCAAATGCAGTCTGACCAGAGCCTTACATACCCTTAATACATCTCTGCTCTGGTTTTCTAGCCCTCTTGAAATGAACACTAACATTGCATTTGCCTTTCTAACTGACAAATGAACCTCCATGCTAACCTTAGCAGTCCTGGTTCAGGATTGTCTCAAGTCCCTTTTGTGCTTCACAACAAGTGGATAGCACTGCTGCCTCAGTGGCAGAAACCCAGGTTCGAATCCAGTCTCGGGCAACTGTGGGGGTTGCATATTCTCCCTGTGTCTTCGTGGGTTCCCTCTGGGTGCTCCGGTTTCCTCCCACAATCCAAAGATGTGCAGGTTAGGTGAATTGGCCAAGCTAAGTTGTCCATAGTGTATTGCTCAAGGGTAAAGGAAGGGGATTGGTTATGTGTGGGCTGTCCTTTCAAGGGTCGGTGTGGACTTGTTGGGACAAAGGACCTGTTTCCACACTGTAGGGATTCTATTCTATGATTTCCGTATCTATCCCTCACTTAGAAAATATTTATGTCTCTATTCTTTCTACCAAAATATTCTTTTGACCTAACACTTTCCCACATTATATCCCATCTGCCACTATTTTGTCTACTTTCCTAGCCTGTCTAAGTCTTCTTCAAGCCTTCCCAAGTCCTCAACACTACCTATCCCTCCATCTATCTCAGTTGCAAAGTTTGCAGGTAACACAATGCCCTCAGTTCCTTCATTCAGATCATAAATGCATTATGCGAATAGTTCTAGTCGCAACACTGACCCAAGGAACTTCACTCATCATTGCTATCCTGAAAAACACCCCTTTATCCTCACTCTCTGCATTCTGCCAGTCAACCAATCCTCTATCCATGCCAATACATTGCCCCTAACATCATGGGTCTTTGTTACCAGCCTCCTGTGCAATATCTTGTCAAAGATCTTCTGGAAATCCCATCGACTGGCTCTCCTGTCTAATGTGTTCATTACCTCCTCAAAGAATTCTAATAGATTTGTCAGCTATGAAGTTCCCTTGAAGATGTGCTGACTCAGCCCTATTTTAGCATGCACTTCCAGATACTCCGCAATGTAATCTTTAATAACAAAATCTAGTTAATATCTGAGATCAGACTAATCGCTCTGGAATCTCCCATCTTCAGCCTCTCTCACTTCTTAAACGGGGTGTTAGAGGAGCCATTTGCCAGTACTCTGGGACCCTCCAAACTCCAGTAATTCTACAATCTCTATAGCTCTCTCGTTCTGAATGCAGGAGTGTAGCCCATGCATTACAATTGATTTCTCCACCTTCAGACATTTCAGCTTTCCCAGCATCTTCTTATTATATTCTCACTATATTCACCTTTGGACACTGACTATCTTGATGTTCTGGTATGCTAATGGTGTCTTTCACAGTGAAACTGGTGCATATTCAGTTCCCTCATTTCTTTGTTCACCATTACTACTTCTCTAGCCTCATTTTCCAGCAATCCAATGTCCATTCTTGTTTCTGTCTTGCCTTTTAGATATCTTAAAAAAATCTTGCAATCTTTTTTTATATAACTAGGTAATTTACCATCAGTTCATCTTTTCCTTCTCACACTCCTTACCAACCTACCCTTCCGCAACTATCCATCCAACCCCCCACTTCCCAGTGTCCCCAACTGCATTGTTATTTGTCTTCTGTGGCTTCTAAAGGCTTCCCAATCCTTGGGCTTCCAACTAGTCTTCACCACATTGTTTGCATTTTCCTGCCAACCATGGTAGCCTTGTCCTCCCCTTTGTACATTTCTTCATTGGGATTTCTGCTGTACCTCCTGAATTACTCCCAGAAACTCCTGCCATCTTCTCTGCTTGACTTCCCTTCCAATTAACTCTGATCAGCTCATCCCTCGTGTCTTTGTAGCTACTTTTACTCAATTGTAAAAGCATTAAACCTGATCCAGTGCCTTCCGCTCTAACTGCAAGATGAATTCTATCAAATTATGGTCATTGCCCCTAAGGGTTTCTTCACCTTAAGTTACCTAATTGAATCTGCCTCATTATACAGCAAATCCAGAAGTGCATGTTCCCTACTGGTTCTACTACAAGCTGCTCAAAAAAAAAATCATAGCTATTCAATTAATTCCTTTTAGTGGGAGCTGCTACCAGTCCGATTTACCCAGTCCACCTGCATTTTTGAAATCTCCAAAATTATTGTAATATCCAAATAGCAACAGCCTGTACTTTGTCTAAGGCACTATTGTTTAAAATCAAGGCACACTGGGCATATGTATAATCACATCAAAACCTTTGGACAGGGTTTCAAAGTGGAAGGCAAAGAACAATTCTTGCAATATATTGTAAATAACAATAAATATGCAAGCATGATGCCCATTTACTCAACGTTAACAAGGAATAGTACTAAGTCTCTGATCAAATACTGAATCAGAATTAATTAGACAGAGGGAGCCTTTTGGAGGGAGCAATTTAACCTGGGAAGACAACTTGAATTCAAGTGTCATTTTAGATTTGCAATGGAACTGCTTTCTAGTTGTACACTGGATTAGTATTTTCTGGATGTTGCAGGGAAACAACTGCAGAATCCATAAGAAAAGGACAATTTACTGAATAAACTATTAAGAAACTAATATTAAGTCACCAAACTCATTATATCCAATCACAATATGGTTTGTAAACTAAGTTAAAAATTCTTCCAATGGCCTGTGTTCATCAAGGTAAATTTTAAAATTTAATCAATCAAGTATTAATTAGATTAGATTCCCTACAGAATGGAAACAGGCCCTTCGGCCCAACAAGACCACACTGACCCATTCCCCTACCTATTATTTACCCCGACTAATGCACCTAACACAATTTAGCATGGCCAATTCACCCTAACCTGCACATCTTTCTATTGTGGGAGGAAACCAGAGCACCCGGAGGAAACCCACGCAGACATGGGGGAAAAACAGACATGTTTTAAACAGTCTGAAATCCAGGAACTAAGGATTAAATATTAAGCCTTAAAACAAGCTAGCTGGTCAAGCAGCATCTGAGGGGGAGGAGCGGATTCTGCCTGACCAGCTGTACTATTTCCAGCACCACACTCTCGATTCTGAGCTCCAACATCTGCAGTCCTCACTTTCTCCTTAAAGCAAGACAGATCTATTTTGGAGCTTGTAATCAAATAGATCAGTTTAGAGAGCTGGACCTTTGTGAATCCATATCTGACTTACACTGATCTTTGCTCAAAGCACCAAGCAGAACGCAGCAGAAACTCCAGTGGGTGAACAGAAGCAATTTAGGCTGCAGGGCAATGTCTCCAACAAAGTGGAAAATACAATTCTCTTGCCTGCAGTCACCCCCATACAGCACTAATGCACAATATTTTAAACGTACCAGGTAAGAGCTGTTCTTTCCAAATGGATTAGAAATGTAATGTATAATAGCAAGTACAAGTTAGATCATGAGAATGTGTTGATTCCAATGTCACTTTAAACAAGGATATAACAAGTCAATTAAAAAGCAAGCATTTCAATATAGGGAGCAGTGATAGCATTCCTATCCAGAATCTCACCCAGTATAGGAAAAGCCTGCTTGGCCCATCAAGTGTGTATTGTCAAAAATACACAACCACCTACAACAGTCCCACTTTTCCACACTTGGCCCATAGCCTCAAATGTTATGACAACTCAAATGCTCATCCAAATACTTGTTTTAAAATCAAAGGTTTGAGGCTTCCTTCCTCAACTACCCTCCTCGGCACTGCATTCCAGACCTTACCAAACTCCAAGGTTGGCAACGTTTCTCAAATCCCCTCTAAACCTCCTAACTTTCACTTTAAAAGAGCATGTTCTCCCTGGTTCTTTACTCTTCAGCTAAGGGGAACAACTGCTTTCTGTTTACCTTGGTCCGTGTCCCTCAATCTTATACACCTCGAGCAGGTCACCCTCAACCTTACCTAACTCTGGGCTCAAGTTCAAGTTCCACCTGCTCCAGAGGTTAAAAATATCTATACCTACTTACCATATGACAGTAAAATAAGTTTTGCAAAAGTTCCACAGTTTAGTGATTAGCACTCTGAACTATGAATCAGAGTTCAAACCTCAGTGGAACCAAGCTCTCGATTCTCCAAGCAATAGTCCAAAGATGTGCAGGTCAGGTGAATTGGCCGTATTAAATTGCCCATAGTGTTAGGTGCATTAGTCAGGGTGGGGGCTGTTGCTCTTCGGAGGGTCGGTGTGGACTTGTTGGGCCGAAGGGCCTGTTTCCACACTGTAGAGAATGTAATCTAATCTAAATTGGGACCTTTGTGAAGCACTGGTAGTACTTGTACCTGCGGACCAGAAGATGTATAACATCTGCCCTGGATGTATAACATGTCTGAACAGGCCGATTAAAAAATATCTGCAAGATTTCAATCAAGCCCAATTCAACAATTGATTCTACCTTCTTAAAAAGAGGGCCATCTCTTGGATGCAGAAAGATTGCAACTAATGGTCAAACTGGACTGAGTGGTGCTCAAATTTCATTTGGTCAGGCAGCATCCAAGGAGCAGGAGAATCGACATTTCGGGCATAAGCCGTTCTTCAGGAATCACTGGAAAAGCGCAGCAGGAAACCTGAAGAAGGGCTTATGCCCGAAACGTCGATTCTCCTGCTCCTTGGATGCTGCCTGACCTGCTGCGCTTTTCCAGCAATACATTTTCAGATCTGATCTCCAGCATCTGCAGTCCTCACTTTCTCCTCAAATTTCATTTGCTTTGACTATTCTAATTTTAATATGCCTTGCATAAAATAAAAAGAACTTCCAATAGTGTAAAAAGGAGCAAAGAAAGGTGCTCAATAAACCATTATGTAGGTGATTGAAGGCCAGAACTTTACGAGAACAAAACAAAGAATCACTTGAGAATGCATGGCACAGAAACTGGTCACTTTGCCAAGCTCCACATATTTGAAAACAACAAACATTTATATACTTCCCATGCAAACATAGAACACCCCAAAGTGCTCATTAACCAATAAAGTAGTTCTGAACATAGCCATTGTCACTTGTGCCAAAGAGAACAAGGTCTCTTAAACAAAACCATTCAAGTACCTTGCCCTCAAAGTGACCGAAGATAATGCTTCCCTCTGTTGGCTAACATGCTTATTTGTGTGTAAACAAGATACCTCAAAACCTAACAGTTGGAATTTCAACATAGTCTGCAGAGAGAGGAAGGCAGAACTGATTTGTTTTGGACAAATATGCAGATCTAGATCCTGGAATTTTTCTTAAAGGATCAATTAACATTGGGATATAATTTGGATTATCTCAGTTGCTGTGGAATTTGTCACAACTTTCAAAATGTGAGCAGAGTTTTCAGAGCAGTTTTGTTGAGTATGGATTGACCTGATAGAAGCACTTCATAAAAATACCTTTATTTTTTCAACTTTGCAATTAAAGAGCAAACAAGCAGTGAGAAAGCCTTGAGGAAGAGCTGTGAGTATGTAATATGTAATATTGCTCAGTTAACAGAGCACAGTAGAAGTATGCCTGCTTTCACATTTGTATTTTGTGTTTCTCTGCTGAAAGTGGTATGATCAAACCAATCTTCAGTTTAGCACAATGCATGCAGTTTTATGGAAGTTGGGTTACTTGCACATCTTGGGGTTCAAAACTTCAGAAACTACAATAACAGCAGAAAACGAGAAGAAAATCAGCTCTGCAGCGTTTGCCAAAACTTAGGAAGGATCCTGATAATATTTAACAGAATTAAAATCAGCCAGTGTAGTCATCAGCACCTCTGAAGTCTTGTTTACTTAGTCCACAGGGAGGCGCTTAAGGCAGAATGGAGGAGAGAAAGTAGAGTGCTCAGTATGAAGCAAAGGTACTTGAGCCATAAGAATGTATTAAATCTCTCAAACATGTTGACACAAGGTTTCCCTGGGAAGTTTTACATCAAAGGAGAAAATATTGAGAAGTGAAAACGTTTTCATGGAAACTTCTCAACCTGAGAAAATTGCAAATCTCTGTTCAACTCTGGTCACTTTTTTTTGAAGATTCATATATGAATGATTAATACCATAGATGGTTGGTATACTAAACTCTGCTATATGCTGTTATTTACTGAGGAGCCAAAATCAAATCAACGGCATAAAATACATTAGATTTTATCCAACAATAAATTTCATGAGCAAAATGTTCTATTTTTCACAGCAAATTCATCTGAAATGAAGGAATAAGTGACAGTGAGAAACACCATCCCAATGGTTAAAGGCAGCATTGCCTTCATTGCAAGTTTGCGAATAGGACTTGGGACATCATGTCGAGGTTGTACAGGACATTGGCAAGGCCTCTCCGGTTTAACGATGTGCAGTTCTAGTCGCCCAGTAATAGAAAGGATATTATTAAACTGGAGAGGGTTCAGAAAAGATTTACCAGGACGTTGCCAGGAATGGAGAGTTTGTGGTATGAAAATAGACTGGAAGGGCTAGGACTTATTTCACTGGAGCGTGGGAGGTTGAGGGCTGACCTTCTGAGGGTTATAAAATCATAAGGGGCATAGATAAGGTGAATGTCAAGAGTCTTTTCCCTTGGAAAGGGGAGTTCAAAATGAGGGGACATATGTTTAAAGGTAGGAGGAGAATGATCCATAAAGGACTGAGGGACATTTTTTTTAGACAGAGTGTTTTGTGTGTGGAGTGATCTGCCAGAGAAAGTGATGGACGCAGGTACAGTTAAAATGTTTAAAAGACATTTAATAAATTCATGAACAGAAAAGGTTTGGAGGGATATGGGCAAAGCTCAGGAAGGTGGGACTAGTTTAGTATAGTTTGGTAACATGGTCAACACGTACTGTTTGGAAAAGTGGTTGTTTCCATAATATCTGACTCTGATCAGGAATTAGAGAGATCAGATGCAAAGGGAATTAAACAGAAAATTAGAGAGATTATATTTCAGTTGTACAGGGCATTTGAGAGACCATATCCAGAGTACATAGAAACTAGGAACATATGTAGGCCATTCAACCTTTGAGCCTGCTTCACCATTCAAACATGAACAGTATTAGTTTCCCCATTTAAGGAAAAACAAATGTGTCAGAAGCAGTTGAGAGATGGCTTATGAGACCAATACCTGAAATCAGAGGGTGGTCTTGGGAGGAAACATTGGACAAACTCAGCTTGCAAAAACAGTACAAGGGTACATGATTGAAACAGGCAATACCTAAGGAGGGCTGTTGTGGTGCAATGGTGTGGTCCCTACTCTGAGTAGACCATGTATAACACTTGCTGCTCCAGAGGTGTCAAAATATGTCTGAACTGGTTAATTTAAAATATTTTCCACACCCTGACAGGGTTTCACAGGGTTGAGTGGAGGAAACACTGTGGCAAAATCTATAAATAGAAAACCACACTGTAAAAATTAAGGTGGCCCATTTAAGAGATAAGGAGAATTGTTTTGAACTCTTCCTCAAAAGACTGCAGAGACAATCTGCACTTGCCGACAATGCATGGAGAGATTCTTTAAAAGTGAGGAGAACCAGTTAATGGGGATAGGCAGGAATGTGGAGTAAAGGTTAAAATAAGACCTGCCATGTTTCATTGAATGGTGTTGCACGCTCAATCGGCTGAATGGCCTACTCCTGCTCCTAATTCATATGTTCGTATGCTCACACATTTGGGTTTATCTCTGGGCCATGATGTCTGTTAGAAATGCAGTAAAGGGCTTTGCAAGCATGCCACAAAATGTAACAAAGCGTCATATTGTACTAGAAACATTAACTGTTTTTCTCTCTCCACAGATGCTGCCAGACCGAAAGAGTTTCTCGAGCAATGTCCATTTTAATTAGAAAGAGAGTCATAGAGATACACTGCATGGAAACAGACCCTTCAGTCCAACTCGTCCATATCTCCCAACCTAATCTAGTCCCATTTGCCAGCACTTCGTCCCAATCCCTCTAAACCCTTCCTATTCATATACCCATCCAGATGCCTTTTAAATGTTGTAATTGTACCAGCCTCCACCACTTCTTCTGGCAGCTCATTCCATACACACACCCCCCTTTGTGTGAAAACGTTGTCCCATAGGCTCCTTTTAAATTTTTTCCCTCTCTCATTAAACCTAGGCAACCTCCCTCCCTGGGGAAAAGACCTTATCTATTTATCTTATCCATGTCCCTCATGATTTTATAAACCTCGATAAAGTCACCACTCAGCCTCCAAAGCTCCAGGGAAAACAGACTCAGTCTATTCAGCCTCTCCTTATATATCAAGCTCTCCAAACCTGGCAACACCTTTGTCAACCTTTTCTGAACTCTTTCAAGTTTAACAATATCTTTCCTGTAGGAGGGAGACCAGAATTGCATGCAATATTCCAAAAACGGCCTGTAGAGCAACAACATGACCTACCAACTCATATAATTAATGCACTAACCAATAAAGGAAAGCATACCAAATGCCTTCTTCACGATCCTATCTACCTGCGACTCCACTTTTAAGGAGCTACAAACTCGCACTCCAAGGTCTGATTTGTTAAGCAGCTTAAAGGTGGATAAACCCCCAGGACTTGATCAGGTGTACCCAAGAACTCTGTGGGAAGCTAGAGAAATATTTGCTGGGCCTCTTGCTGAGATATTTGTATCACCGATAGTCACAGGTGAGGTGCCGGAAGACTGGAGGTTGACTAACGTGGTGCCACTGTTTAAGAAGGGTGGTAAAGACAAGCCAGGGAACTATAGACCAGTGAACCTGACCTCAGTGGTGGGCAAAATGTTGGAGGGAATCCTGGAGGGACAGGATGCACATATATTTGGAAAGGCAAGGACGGATTAGGGATAGTCAACATGGCTTTGTGCATGGGAAATCATGTCTCACAAACTTGATTTGTGAGTTTTTTGAAGAAGTAACAAAGAGGATTGATGAGGGCAGAGCAGTAGATGTGATCTATATGGACTTCAGTAAGGCGTTCGACAAG
>NW_025215381.1:671105-681769 GCF_004010195.1 Chiloscyllium plagiosum
GCAGTGCAGGTTCATAGCTCCTTGAAAGTGGAGTCGCAGGCAGATAGGATAGTGAAGGTGGCGTTTGGTATGCTTTCGTTTATTGGTCAGAGTATTGAGTACAGGAGTTGGGAGGTCATGTTGCGGCTGTACAGGACATTGGTTAGGCCACTGTTAGAATAGTGTGTGCAATTCCGGTCTCCTTCCTATCGGAAAGATGTTGTGAAACTTGAAAGGGTTCAGAAAAGATTTACAAGGATGTTGCCACGGTTGGAGGATTTGAGCTATAGGGAGAGGCTGAACAGGCTGGGTTGGTTTCCCTGGAGTGTCGGAGGCTGAGGGGTGACCTTAGAGAGGTTTACAAAATTACGAGGGGCATGGATAGGATAAATAGACAAAGTCTTTTCTCTGGGGTCGGGTAGCCCAGAACTAGAGGGCATAGGTTTAGGGTGAGACGGGAAGGATATAAGAGAGACCTAAGGGGCAACTTTTTCAGACAGAGGGTGGTACGTGTATGGAATGAGCTGCCAGAGGATGTGGTGGAGGCTGGTACAATTGCAACATTTAAGACGCATTTGGATGGATATATGAATAGGAAGGGTTTGGAGGGATATGGGCTGGGTGATGGAAGGTGGGACTAGATTGGGTTGGGATATCTGGTCGACATGGACAGGTTGGACCGAAGGGTCTGTTTCCATGCTGTACATGTCTATGACTATGATACTCCCCAAGACCTTCCCATTAAATGTACAAGTCCTGCCCTTATTTGCCTTTCCAAAATACAGCACCTCATTTATCTAAATTACACTCCATCTGCCACCCCATGGCCCATCTGATCAAGATCCCGTTGTACTTGTTCCACATCATGGGCTTCAGCAATTGACGGCCATATGTTCAAAGATCACTTTTGCCATTCTCTCCCTGGTGTCGTCCCGTTCCCCTTTCGGGTCAAAGCAAATCTCTCATTTCATCACGTTTCTGGCGGCCGTGTGCTGGTCCCCAATGCCCCGGACAGGGTACAGCCTTGGGAAGTAGGGTGCCAATGGCCACCGAATGGGGGTAAGGGGACTCCAGGAAGTTTGTGGCCGTACCATTGAAGAAGGAAAGTAGCTCGGATTTGTAAACTGGGTTTCTGAACAGCCCTTATTGTGAGAGTAATCCAGGCAAACGAGGCTTCCTTAACTCCTTCTCTGTTTTTAGGAAGGGCAAAGACACAGTCATACACTGTAAGGTGGGTATGACTGACTTTTCCACATAGGAACTGTTCCCCTCGTTTGAAGGGAATTAGATTGGTCGCAATGGCAATTTACACCTCGCATGTCCTGGGTAGATCCGCACTTGTAATGGTGGCAGCAGTGGTATAGGCAAGGGGTTTTTTCATTGCAGATGAAGACTTCCAAACATCCCATCCATGACCAGTGACGCATCTTTGGTATCCCAGCTGATTACTGGGGAGTTTCCTTCCTTGGCCTTCCCACCAGATATCCCCCTTCAGCCAATCCCTATCCATGTGGTCAGAAGGCTGGGGAAGATGCAGTCTGCCACAGGGGCCTGTGCAAGTTATTCTTTGGGACAAACTGTTACTGGCCAGAGCACACCGACTGTAGGCCACAGTCCTACTGAGGAAAAATGGAGAAGAGAGAGGTTAGTCCGGTGGGCTGGGGGAAGCAAGCAATGATGCCATTGCTGTGCAGCCATTGATAGACTTGGTAGAAATAATTTCCAGTGCATTCCCGGATAGTCAGCACAAACTGTTCCATATCGGGAGGACTCTGCGAAACTGAGTCATGGACACGGGGGAAGTGAATGTTTCTTGCAGTGAGGGGTTCTCTTCCAGGGCCTCCCTGTAGCACTTCCCATCATACAACTGGTGATGGTCTCTCCCTTCGGCAGGTGAAGTCAAACTTGCAGCTCCAAAATCAAAAATGGGAGTTGCCACAGATTTCTTTGGTCCAGGATCAACTCGCGATCTGTTTGGGCCAGCAGTCCATTACAGTAATCGATTTTAGTCACATTCCATATCCCAAATGGATTCCTTTGCGAATTGGTACAAGCGAGAACATCTCCCCTGCATAAATGAATGACCTGGCTGCGTTCGGTACCCTGACTGGAGAGAAGTAGACATATCCTTGCTAAGCCTATCATATAAAGAACAAAGAGAACAAAGAAAATTTACAGCCCAGGAAAAGGCCCTTCGGCCCTCCAAGCCTGAGCCGATCCAAATGTACTGACTAAACCTGTCGGTCAATTCCTAAACATCTGTATCCCTCTGCTCCCCACCTACTCATGCATCTGTTTTTTCTAGTGAAAATAAACCTAACCTACTCAACCTCTCTTCACAGCTAGCACCTTCCATACCAGTCAACATCCTCGTAAACCTTCTCTGCACCCTCTCCAAAGCGTCCACATCCTTTTGGTATTGTGGCACCCAGAACCGTACACAGTATTCTAAATGCGGCCGAACCAATGTCTTGTACAATTTTAACATGATTTGCCAGTTCTTATACCCAATACCCCGCCCAATGAAGGCAAGCATACTATATGCCTTCTTGACCACTCTATCCACCTGTGCAGCAACCTTCAGGGTATAATGGACCTGCACTCCCAGATCTCTCTGCCCATCAACTTTTCATTCATTGTATAATTCACTCTAAAATTAGACTTGCCTAAATGCATCACTTCACATTTGTCTGGATTGAAAGCCATCTGCCACTTTTCCACCCAACTCTCCAGTCTATCTATATCCTCCTGTATTCTCTGATAGTCCCTAATACTTTCTGCCACTCCACCATTCTTTGTGTCATCTGCAAACTTGCTGATCATACGAACAGATCATTTATGTATATTACAAACAACAGTGGCCCCAATACTGACCCCTGTGGAACACCACTGGTCACCATTCTCCATTTCGAGAAACTCCCTTCAACTACTACTCTCTGTCTCCTGTTGCTCAACCAGTTCTTTATCCACCAAGCTAGGACACCCTGCACACTATGTGACTTCGCTTTCTCCATTAGTCTACAATGGGGAACCTTATCAAATGCCTTACTAAAGTCCATGTATATGACATCAACAGCCCTTCCTTCATCTAACAACTTGGTCACTTCCTCGAAGAACTCTCTTAAATTGGTAAGGCACAATCTCCCCCACACAAAACCATGTTGCCCATCACCGATAGGATCTATTTATATTTGGAATGGAATGAGCTTATCTCTCAGTACCCTCTCCAGCAACTTCCCCACCACCGATGTCAGGCTCACTGGTCTGTAGTTACCCGGAATATCCCTACTCTCCTTGTACAGGGGGACAACATGAGTAACCTTCCAGCCCTCCGGCACCTCACCTGTATTTAAGGATGCCACAAAGATATCTGTCAGGGCTCCAGCTAGTTCCTCTCTTGCCTCCCTCAGCAACCTGGGATAGATCCCATCCAGTCCTGGGGATTTGTCCACCTTAATAACCTCTAGCCTACCCAACACCTCTTCCCTACTTATGCCAACGTGATCCTAACTAATCAAACTTCTATCTCTAATCTCAACATTCATCATGTTCCTCTCCTCAGTGAACACTGACAGAATCTCACCCATTCTCTCAGGTTCGGCACACAACCTTCCTTCATTATCTTTTAGTGGACCAATGGCTTCCCTAGTTACCGCTTGCTTCTTATAGAAGAATAAAATGCTTTGGGATTCTCCTTAATTCTGCTTGATAAAGCTATTTCATGACCCTTTTTAGCCCGCTTGATTCCTTGTTTAACACCTGTCCTACTCTTCCGATATTCCTCCAGGGGCCTGTTCTGTTCTTAGCTGCCTAGACCTTATGTATGCTTCCCTTTTCCTCTTGGCTAGTTGTACAATTTCTCCTGTCATCCACGGTTCATGAATCTTGCCCTTCCTATCCTTTGCCTTCAATGGGACACGCCTATCCTGCACTGCCATTAACCTATCTTTGAAAGCCTCCCACATCTCAAATGTGGACTTCCATTCAAATAGCTGTGTCCAATCCACATTTCCCAGCTCCTGCCTAATTTTGATATAATTGGCCTTTGCCCAGTTTAGGACCACACTCCTTTATCTAAGAGTATTGTAAAACTTAGAATTGTGGTCACTGTCCCCAAAGAAATCCCCCGCTGCAACTTCTACCACCTGTCCTGGCTCATTCCGCTGTACCAGCTACAATATGGCCCCTTCCCTCATCAGACTATTGACATACTGCTCTAGAAAACTCTCCTGGACGCTTCGTACAAATTCTACTCCATTCGGACCTCTGGCGCTAAGTGTATCCCAGTCAATGTTGGGAAAATTAAAATTTCCCATCACCACTACCCTATTGCCTCGACATCTATTCATAATCTGTTTACCTATTTGTTCTTCTACCTCACGTTCACTGTTGGGACGTCTGTAATACAGCCCCAACAATGTAACTGCACCCTTTGTATTTCTCATCTCCACCCATAATGCCTCACTACCCAAGAGCGCCATACCTCTGGAAGTAAATGGTTTACTATGTTATTTCAGGAAGCAGTTAAGAGTCAACAACATTGCTGAGAGTCTACAGTCACATTAGGCAAAACTGGTGAAGGCAGATTTCCTTCCCCAAAAGGAATAGATTAAGGACAAAAGGGTAGCTAGGGAGAGAATAGGGCCCCTCAAAGGTCAGCAAGGAGCCACAGAAAATGAGAGAGATACTAAATGAGTATTTTGCATCAGTATTTACTGTGGAAAAGGATATGGAAGATATAGACTGTAGGGAAATAGATGGTGACATCTAGCAAAATCTCCATATTACAGAGGAGGAAGTGCTGGATGTTTTGAAACAGCAGCACAGTAGTTAGCACTGCTGCCTCTCAGCGCCAGAGACCCGGGTTCAATTCCCACCTCAGGCTGTGTGGAGTTTGCATATTCTCCTCGTGTCTGCGTGGGTTTCCTCCGAGTGCTCCGGTTTCCTCCCACAGTCCAAAGATGTGCAGGTCAGGTGAATTGGCCATGCTAAATTGCCCGTAGTGTTAGGTGAAGGGGTAAATGTATGGGTTGGTGGCGGGTCGGCGTGGACTTGTTGGGCCGAAGGGCCTGTTTCCACACAAAGTAATCCAATCTAAGGGTAAAGGTGAATAAACCTCCAGGATCTGATCAGGTGTACCCGAGAACTCTGTGGGAAGCTAGAGAAATGATTGCTGGGCCTCTTGCTGAGATATTTGTATCAACCGATAGTCACAGCTGAGGTGCCAGAAGACTGGAGGTTGAATAACGTGGTGCCACTGTTAAAGAAGGGCAGAAAGGACAAGCCAGGGAACCAAAGACAGGTGAGCCTGACCTCAGTGGTGGGCAAGTTGTTGGAGAGAATCCTGGAGGGACAGGATGCACAGGTATTTGGAAAGGCAAGGACTGATTAGGGATAGTCAACATAGCTTTGTGCATGGGAAATCATGTCTCACAAACTTGGTTTGTGAGTTTTTTGAAGAAGTCACAAAGAGGATTAGATGTGATCTATATGGACTTCAGTAAGGCGTTCGACAAGATTCCCCATGGGAGACTGGTTAGCAAGGTTAGATCTCATGGAATACAGGGAGAACTAGCCATTTGGATACAGAACTAGCTCAAAGGTCGAAGACAGAGGGTGGTGGTGGAGGGTTGTTTTCAGACTGGAGGCCTGTGACTAGTGGAGTGCCACAAGGATCGGTGCTGGATCCTCTACTTTTTGTCATTTACATAAATGATTTGGATGCGAGCATCAGAGGTACAGTTAGTAAGTTTGCAGACGATACCAAATTTGTAGGCGTAGTGGACAGCGAAGAGGGTTGCCTCAGATTACAACAGGATCTTGAGCAGATGGGCCAATGGGCTGAGAAGTGGCAGATGGAGTTTAATTCAGATAAATGCAAGGTGCTGCATTTTGGGCAAGCAAATCTTAGCAGGACTTATACACTTAATGGTAAGGTCCCAGGGAGTGTTTCTAAACAAAGAGACCTTGGAGTGCAGGTTCATAGCTCCCTGAAAGTGGAGTCGCAGGTGGATAGGATAGTGAAAAAGGTGTTTGGTATGCTTTCCTTTATTGGTCAGAGTACTGAGTACAGGAGTCAGAAGGTCATGTTGCAGCTGTACAGGACATTGGTTAGGCCACTGTTGGAATATTGCGTGCAATTCTGGTCTCCTTCCTATCAGAAAGATGTTGTGAAACGTGAAAGGGTTCAGAAAAGATTTACAAGATGTTGCCAGAGTTGGAGGATTTGAGCTATGAGGAGAGTCTGAACAGGCTAGGTCTGTGTTCCCTGGAGCGGAAACTGAGGGGTGACCTTATAGAGGTTTACAAAATTATGAGGGGCGTGGATAGGGTTAATAGGCAAAGTCTTTTCCCTGGGGTCAGGGAGTCCAGAACTAGAGGGAGAGGGGAAAGATATAAAAGAAACCTAAGGGGCAACTTTTTCACACAGAGGGTGGTACGTGTATGGAATGAATTGCCAGAGGAAGTGTTGGAGGCTGGTACAATTGCAACATTTAAGAGGCATTTGGCTGGGTATATGAATTGGAAATGTTTGGAGGGATATGGGCCAGGAGCTGGCAGGTGGGACTAGATTGGGTTGGGATATCTGGTCGGCATAGACGGGTTGGACCGAAGGGTCTGTTTCCATGCTGTACATCTCCATGACTCTAAATGAGTGAACAGGATCGGTATTTATGACATTCAAGATTTGTTTCATGATCACAATTAATCAGACTCTCTTTATATTCCAGGTCTACTAAATAATTAGATTTCAGCCCCGCCCCCAGAATAATAGCCGGAGTGTCTCTGTTCCTTTTATAATTAATATGTGAATGGGATGTGGAGTAGGCCAACAATTTATTTCCCACCCTTAATTGTCCAGAGAGAATAAAAGTCAATAGTATTGCTGTTGGTCTGGAGTCTTAAGTTGATCAGACTGGATGAGGAAGACAGATTCCCTTCCCAAAAGTGGACCTGCTACTTTATAAGCTTTGCAAATGTTTTCATCTGCCATGATCAAACCCATGGTTCTAGCCTGATGATGTGGATTACAAGTCTAGTGAAATGATCACTACACCACTACTCCACATTAAATCAGGAAGATGGCTGCCATTGCTTAAACAATGGACTTAAACACTGCAAATTCAAAATGCAGTCGTTTAAACTGTTTATTTAGCAGAAAATTAGGTGGGTATGTTATTTCCTTCCTACAGTACAACTTAATTTGAACTGAGTTGGAGAAATGTAGCCCACAAAAAGGAACCATCGTCCTCAACTTGTTAGAATATTCTACGACATTATACAATGTACAGTACTGCCTGTTCTTTAGCACCCTATATGGGCAAAACATCATCAGCTTGAACTAAAAACAGTTCTACTACACAGTAAGATCAACACTTGCCCTGTCAATCTCCCAAATATAGCCATATTTAAGAATGATTCTGCTTTCTGAACACTCAATCTCCATCTGTGCATGGTTTCCCATGACAAGTCTATATTTAGTTTTTGAACAGATATCTTGTTAATTAGCTTGCACTCCTCTTCTCAGTTCAGGCAAGTCTCATACAAGAATTTATGAAATCAAAATTAATAATATAACTTTAATACTTAAAACAAACAAAGCTCAGTACTAAAAGGATGGCAAGAAAAAAAATCAGTGAACAGGAACGTAGGTTTTACTCATTTTGGGGGAAAAAAACCCTGCAGTGTAAAGGTAATAGGTTTCCATGGTGACAAAACCAGTGCCTGCAATGCTGAGCTGCATGATGATTGTCTATGATTAAAATAAAGCAGAAATGTGAGAGAGAATGCAGGGAACAGTTAGGATGGCATGTTGCGGCTGCACAGGACATTGGTTAGGCCACTTTTAGAATACTGCCTGCAATTCTGATCTCCTTCCTATTGGAAAGATGTTGTGAAACTTGAAAGGATTCAAAAAAAAGATTTACAAGGATGTTGCCAGGGTTGAAAGGTTTGGGCTATAGGGAGAGGCTGAATACGTTGGGGCTGTTTTCCCTGGAGCATCAGAGGCTGATGAGGGGTGACCTTATAGAGGTTTATAAAATCACGAGGGGCATGGATAGGATAAACAGACATGGTATTTTCCCTGGGGTGGGGGAGTGCAGAATTAGAGGACACAGGTTTAAGGTGAGAGGGGAAAGATATAAAAGGGATCTAAGGGGCAACTTTTTCACGCAGAGGGTGGTGCATGTATGGAATGAGCTGCCAGAAGTAGTGGTGCAGGCTGATACAATTACAGCATTTAAAAGGCATCTGGATGGGTATATGAATAGGAAGGGTTTAGAGGGATATGAGCCAAGTGCTGGCAAATGATGCGAGATTAGGTTGGAATATGTGGATGGCATGGACAATTTGGACTGAAGGGTCTGTTTCCATGCTGTATACATTTATGACTCTATAACATTGGTGGCTGGTAACCTTAAACTGGTCTGAATTGTTTTTTAGTGGGTTGGAAGAGTGAAGTTGCAAAATGGCTCTTTAAGATCTACAAGAACTAAATAATTAACTCCTTTAAAGAGCAAGAATTGAACTTTCGAAAGCCATTTTTGAATGAAATCAATGTTGTGTCAGTATTATACAAGACCTCCAATCAGGCGCATGGAATATCCTCAAATATGTTTAGGAGTGGAGGGTGGCACATATTACAGTCAACCAAGGAGTAGCACTGGTGGAGCAGGCTGCAAAGTGTGACATTTACTTTACACCATGCTTCCACAAATGTTCTTAATTCACAAACACTTATCCAGGACTCTCCTGCCAGCAATTCATGGTACAATAAGTAAACAGTGCAGATGAAACAACTACTCACATTTGTATATTGCTTTTGACACCACTAAATGCTCCAAAGCATTTCACAAATGCGGCAAATAGAAACTAACAGTGAAGTAGACATTGCTACCAACATTAGGACAGAAGCAACCTCCTGGTCACCAAGGTAAGGTTTACAAAGAACAATACAGCACAGGAACAGGCCCTTCAGCCCAAAGCCTGCGCTGACATATGACACCTATCAAAACTAAATCACCTTTTGCTTTTGTGGCCCATATCCCTCTATTGCGCTCCTATTCATATCTGTCAAAAATCCCAAGGCATTTTATGCACGTATGAGGAACAAGAGGGTATCTCAGGAAAGGGTAGGTGCAGTCAAGGACAAGGAAAGGAATTTATGCATGGAGCCAGAGAAAGTGGGTGAGGTGCTCAATCAGTACTTTGTATCAGTATTCGCAAACAAGAAGGACATACTAAGTCTTGGAGGGGTATGTTGATATTCAGCAGCACGTCAATATGAAAAAAAGGAGGCAGCATTGGGTGTTTCAAAAAGCATAAGGAGAGGCTGGAACTTTTCTCCTTGTAGCATCAGAGGCTGAGGAGTGACAGATTTGTAAAACCTTGAGGGGCAGAGATAAGATGAACAGCCAAAGTCTTTTTCCCAAGGTGGGAGAGTCCAAAACCAGACAGCATGGGTTTAAGGTGACGGGGGAAAAATTTTAAAAGGGTCAAATTTTTTTTAACAAAGGCCAGTGCATGAGCTGTCGGAGGAATGACAGAAATGGGTACAATTCCAACATTTAAAAGACATTTGAACAGGTATATGAATAGCAAAAGTTCAGAAGGATATGAGCCAAATGCAGGCAGACAGAACAAGTTCAGTTTAAGATATTTCATTGGCATGTACAATTTGGACTGAAGGATCGGTTTCTGTGCTGTACAACTCTTATCTCTCAAATGTTGCCATTCTATCGGCTTCCTCTAGCATGGCATTCCAGGCACTTACCACCCTCTGTGTAAAAGGCTTGCCACTCACGCCTCCATTAAAAACTTACCCCATTTAACTTTGAATTCCCGTAATCATTGACATTTCTACCCTGGAAAAAAAGACGCCTGCTGTCCATTCTTTCCATTTCTTGCTCAATTTTGTAAACCATCAGATCCTTGTCCTTGACATTCAAGTAAAAACAAAAAGGCTGTCCAATCTCTCCTCATAACCAACACCCTCAAACCAGGCAATATTCTGGTAAACCTTTACTGTACCCTCTCCAAAGCCTCCATATCATTCTGGTAGTCTGGCAACCAGAATTGTACAAATATGCCAAATGTGGCCTAGCTAACCTTCAACACTTGCCAATTTTTATACTCTATGCGGGCAAACATGCCTTATGCCTTCTTGACCACCTTATGCACTTGTGTTGTCAGTTTCTGGGAACTATGGGCCTGTATGCCCGAGATCCCTCTGAATTTGATGCTTCCAAGAGTTTTGCCAGTTACTGTATACTTCGCTCCTGCATTAGACCTTCCAAAATGTATCACCTTGCCTCTGTCTGGATGAAATTCCATGTGCCAATGCTCCAGCCTGTCTATATCCTGCTGAACCCTCCGACAAACCTTATTATCTGCAGCTCCCCCAATCTTCGTGAAACATCCACAAACTTAATCAGACAACCTACATTCTCTCCCAAAGCATTTATATATTACAAATAACAGGAGTCCCAGCACTGGTCACAAATATTTTGTCAGGAAAACATCCTTCTTCTGCAGCCAGAAGCCGTGGTGCACGTTGGCACCAACGACATAGGTTGGAAGAGGGGTGGGGAGGTCATTCAGGAGCTCAGAGAGATAGGCTGGAAGCTAAAAGCTAGGACGGACAGAGTCGTCATCTCTGGGTTGTTGCCGGTGCCACGTGACAG